>NW_028141338.1:5000-75006 GCF_030444845.1 Prenolepis imparis | reverse complement strand
GACGACACGGCAGCTGGAAATCTGAAACAGAGAAGGAGAGTGGTGAAGCGGGAGATATCCAGGCGCAATCCCGGCACGGAGAAGGAAGTATTGCGAATCCGCATAGGATCACCCTACCTTGGTATTTCCACTGGTAAAAATATACCTGGCGACCAGAGCACAAGGCGAAAGCATCGCTCCCTGCACACCGGTAAGCGCCGCATCCTTAATCAGACGCCCGCCTGTCCGGTCACAACCTAACCTGAGGTTAGGTTAGGTTGTGACCGGACAGGCGGGCGTCTGATTAAGGATGCGGCGCTTACCGGTGTGCAGGGAGCGATGCTTTCGCCTTGTGCTCTGGTCGCCAGATATTTTTACCAGTGGAAATACCAAGGTAGGGTGATCCTATGCGGATTCGCAATACTTCCTTCTCCGTGCCGGGATTGCGCCTGGATATCTCCCGCTTCACCACTCTCCTTTTCTGTTTCAGATTTCCAGCTGCCGTGTCGTCAACGCCGGATGCCAGGATCAACGTGGGAATCGTCAGGATCGTTGCGGGTAGTTATCCAATAAGGTAAGTACACAATCGGGTAAGTATCACAAATTTCCTTATATTTGTTTAACACAAACACTTTTCTCTTTTACAGGTACAGACTCTGCTGCCGACACTCACTCGCGCCGTTACAACCTTCGCGGGTTTACGTTTCGACGTGTCTCGCACGTTCACAGGGTCTCGCGTTCGCGTCCGTGATTTTATTACGCGCCGTTGAAAGTATTATCGCGTTAAGATACTCAATGCCGCGTTTCGCGCTAACTTGTCGAATAACGCGATTAGGCCCCGTCGTGAGAACCTTTGTTTCGAGACTTATTGAACGAGTCGTGTTTTGATTAGGTATTCCCGAGGATTGCTCGAATGATCACTCTCCGAAGGAACCTCAAGATCTCGTCCTCGAATTCTCTCGGCGTTCGCTTTTATACCCTGGATCCCCACTCCGCGGTCGCTAGCCAATCGCGCGTCGCGGTCGCTTCCGGCACTCTCCATGGTCCGCGCTCGAGACTTCGGCATCGTGATGTGTTCGGCTCGCTCTAACTATTCTAAGATTAATCTATAATTCTATTATACATTTATTTACATCTTTACATCTTATCATTATATTCGGAATCGTTATTTCGCTCGTTCTTACGACTTGAAATCTCATTCCGCGCGCTCGTCAATCTAATGATATTTATTTTCTCGTTTTCCCCGCGATGCTGGTTTTACTACACTCCGCGTTTGTTTGCTTTGCTGATATGCGCTTTTACCGCGATGCTTGGTGCGTTATTTCTAGCGCACCCGTCAATCGGCGTCATTTCGCGAAATGCGTTCTCGCGGTTCATTAGTCGGACTATTTGTCGCGTGTTTCAATTACTGATTCCGTCGCTTCTGCACTTCGTCTGTCTTTCATGCATTACTTAGCGTAAATATCGAAAACGGAGATAACTCGTCACGCGTCAAAATAAAATCAATATATATTTTTTAGAATCAAATTAAAACTATTACAATCTTATCGGATTGCGCTTCATTCATGCGTGTCTCTCGCGTTTTCGCGTGAGTAGCGTCCGACTAATATTCATTCAAAATAAAATGGAATCAATTATCTCAAAACAAACTAAGGTAATTCTTTACAGGTAAGTACAGGGTGTTTCTGCGACATACACATCAGTATGTCGGGTTGCCTATCTGCTTACCGACAGGGGCACGCTTTACTGGGCTCGCAGAATAAAATCTAAATGCAAGTTTGACGGGAAGTGAGGAAAGAGAAATCGGTTTTTATGACTCTAGGATAGTGAACAGTAGTGAAATTTAATAATATAAATAAAATATATATTAAATAATATATATAACATCACATAAATAAAATGTAATAAACAAATTTGAACAAAAATATTTTTAATTTTTAAATTACAATAAATTACAATGAATGTTCAATATGTCCACCATTTTCCTCTAAACATAACGCAATTCTACGCATAAAATTTTCTCTTACTCGTTTTAATATTAGAGGAGTGATTTCTGCACACGCGTTTTTAATTTTATTTTTTAACATTTCCGCATTTTCCGGCAGAGTTTCTTATATTTTATTTTTTAAGAAACCCCACATAAAAAAATCCAAGGGTGTGAGATCCGGAGAACGTGGTGGCCATTCCCGAGGACCATGAAGTCCGATCCATCTCCCGGGAAATTTTTGATTTAAAACTGTTCTTGCCAAAATAGAAGTGTGGGCAGGATGTCCGTCTTGTTGGAACATCCTTTCTATTCTATTAGCCAGTGGCACATCCTCAAGAAGTTCATTCAGCCGATGGAGTAAAAAATTTGAATAATAATGTGCATTCACATTGCCTTGAATAAATTCGGGACCGATGATATGATCCCCTATTATTCCTATCCACACGTTCACAGTCCATCTGCCTTGAACATTTGTTTGTTTCATGCAATGTGGATTGTGCTCCGCATAATGATGCTCGTTATGCCTGTTTATGGATCCATCGCTTCCAAAAACTGCTTCATCAGACCAAAGAATATTTTTTAAAAATATGTCGTTTCCGGCATCATTGAAATTCACCTGCATAAATTAGTATGACGACAATTAACAAATAAATGACAACAACGTCTGGTATGTTACTAAAGAATAGAAATAAATTTTTAAATAAACTTACGTGTTCAATAAGCCATTCACAAAAATTTAAACGCCGTGGCATATCACCAAGTATCAGCCTTTGTGTTGTATGCCGTTTAAATGGATGCCAACCCAAAGAATGTTTAATAATTCTATGCACGGTAACATGGTTCATGTTTAAATCTGTTGCAATTGCTCTTGTGCTTGTATGAGGATTTTCCATAAGAGCTTCTTGAACAGCATCAATTTCCTCCTGTCTTCTTTGCGGAACATGGATGGGTCTGGTAGATTTATAAAACTGTCCATTTCTTTTTAATCTTTCGCAAAGACGGTGAAAGAAACCATGATCCACATGTCGTCTATCCGGAAATCTTTGAGCGTAAAGTGCAGCCGCTTGCCTTTGATTATTTCGACACTCGCCATAAATAATCATATCTGTTAATTCTTCGAACGAATAATGATTTCTTTCAGGTTCCATCGTAATCACTCAATATGACTTTCACGCCATTAACTTTTGTTAAACAAAAGAAAAACTATAGAAACAGAGGCGCATTCCAGATACTCTAACATTCTTCTGTTTTTATTCTTTTTTTATCATCTTTGCAAAAGATTGAAAAGAAATAGACAATTTTATTTTAAATCCACTAGATCCATCCACGTTTCGCAAAGGAAACAGGAGATAATTGATGTTGTTGATGAGGCTCATATGGAAAATCTTCATACAAGCACAAGAGAACATGCCACAGATTTGAACATGAGATCCGTTCATAAAATTATTAAACATTCTCTGGATTGGCATCCATTTAAACAGGATATAACACAAAGACCCATACCTGGTAATATGCCACGACGTTTAAATTTTTATAAATGGCTTATTGAACACAAAAGTTTATTTAAAAATATATTTTTATTTTTTTATTACAACATACCAGACGTTGTTGTCATTTACTTGTTAATTGTGTCGTCATACTAACTTACTCAGTTTATACAGGTAAATTTCAATGATGCCGGAAACGATATATTTTTGAAAAATATTTTCCGGTCTGACGAAGCAGATTTTGAAAGTGATGGATCCATAAACAGATATAATGAGCATTACTATGCAAAGCATAATCCATATTGTGTGAAACAAACAAGATGGACTGTGAACGTGTGAATAGGAATAATAGAGGATCATATCATCGGTTCCGAATTTATTCAGGGCAATGTAAATGCACATTATTATTTTGCAAATTTTTTACTCCATCGGCTCCACGAACTTCTCGAGGATGAGCCACTGGCTAATAGAATGGAAATAATGTTTAACAGGATAGACATCTCGCCCACATATCTCTTTTAGAGAATCATTTAAATCATAAATTTCCCGAGATATGAATTGGACTTCATGGTCTTCAGGAATAGCCATCATGCTTCCGGATCTCATGCTAATAGATTTTTTCGTGTGAGGTTTCTTAAAAAATAAAGATATATGAAACCCTGCCGGAAAATGCGGAAATTTAAAAAAATAGAATACAAAACGAATGTGCAGAGATTACTCCTCTCATATTAAAATGAGTGAAAGAAAATTTCGTGCGCAGAATTGCTCTATGTTTAGAAAAAAATGTTGGCTACATCGAACATCTATTATAATTTATTATATTTAAAAATTAAAAATATTTTTGTTCAAATTTGTTTATTAAATTTTATTTATGTGATGTTATATATATTATTTAATATATATTTTATTTATATTATTAAATTTCACTACTGTTCACTATCCTAGAGTCATAAAAACCGATTTCTCTTTCCTCACTTCCCGTCAAACTTGCATTTAGATTTTATTCTGCGAGCCCAGTAAAGCGTGCCCCGGTCGGTAAGCAGATAGGCAACCCGACATACTGATGTGTATGTCGCAGAAACACCCTGTACATTAAAGTCAGTAACCATACGCAACTCAAAATAACAAAATATAAACAACGCAATGTTATAATCTCTGACTTAATGCTAATTAATGTTTTATTTTACATTTCAGGCCTTGGACGTGCTCGGTTGATGTCTCGTCGAATCCGGAGTCAGCTCTCTCGATCCAGCAACCACATCTGCTCGTACCGACTCGGACGATGCTGTGGACGGTTGCATACCCCCTTCATTGGAATCGGCAGTCTGCTTTGGTGCTGTCGGAGCCAATTCGTCTGGCTCGGGTGAGCTAGATTCCACATCTGATTCGATGCATCTCTTGCTGCCAATTTTGTGTCCTTTATTGCCTGTGTTCCAGTGCTTGCATCTCTTTAGGCTTCTAAATCGACACACTGTATCGTCCTCCTTGTCGGATTTTTCTTCGACATAGGACGGTTTTCTCGTGAGTTTCCGCGGTCTCTCGTCTAGTATTATATTCTGCTGTGCGGATTTCAGGATGTCCTCGATCTCCCTCGTGATTCTTCGAGCTTTCCTGGATTTTCTTTTCGCCGGTCTGGATGTCGTTATCGGCGATTTTTCCGCTGTTTTGTTTGTTTGAACAGCAGTTCGTTCGGCTGTATCTGTTTCATTCGATACTTCCGATCGGCTTTCGTCTTCGTCGTGGCTCGACACGTCTTGGTTTTGCGTTGACATGGCATCCTCCGTGTCGTTGTTTGTCACGTTTTGCGTTTGCGTTGGCTGTTGTATAACGCCGCTTTCCTTGGAAGTGCTTGGCAAATTTTGTTTTTGCACTTCCCTCGGATGCAATTCCCTTCTGTACACCGTTTCTTTTCCTTCTTCGATCACAGATCTGCATTCGACGACTTTCGTTGCCCAGTTCGCTTCACACACCACACCCATGCTTGGTCCATCAAGATGTCGAATTATTTTTACGACTGTTCCTTGCATTTCCTGTAGCGGTTTATTTGCTACTATTGTGGTGTTGGTCGTTATCGTGATTCTTGTGCCGTCTTCCTCGTTCGATATTATGAACTTGTCCGTTGCTGGGTACTCATTCTGTGTCTTCCTGTTAATGCGGTGCATCATATCTGTCAGCTGTTCTTCTCCGTCGCTTTGCTCTTCGATAATTGGTGCCTCTCTTAATGTCTTAACGAGATTCTCCAATTTTTCGATTCGCTCTTTCTTGCGCATTTCACTCTGAAACGCTTGCGATCTGGTTGTTATTAGCTCATTCGCTTCATTCTTCAGCTGTTGTTCGCGTTCGGCTAACTCGCGTAATCGCTCCTCCATCTCGTCGAGTTGTCGCTTGCACTGTTCGTAATCGACTGTGTCGCGCGCGTCCACCGGTTCTTCTTTTATACGGTCCGCGTGGTAGGTGTTATCCCCACTCTCGACTGTCGCGTTGTCGTTAGCGCCCTCACTAATGTTGGAGTTTGTGAACGTTAGCGGTTTTATATTTTTAGATTTCATATTAAAAATTGATGGTATTTCGCCGATTTTTACTAGAATATCCTCAGATCGTATGAGTTTATGTTCGCTCGCGATTTGCTTATTCATTCGTTTCGCGTTGTTGTATTTTTCGAAACTTGATTGTGTAAGCATTTTAGATTTATTTCCGCGTACTAATGTTTCTTCTGTTTCTTTTTCAGCCGTCTGCAGTTTCCCTGGATATCGTTGTGCTTCATCTCCGGTCTTCCGTGTTGGTAAGTATACTTTACTCATGTTGACTTTCGATTTTGCATTTGCTTGATCCGTTTTCTTTTCTCTAATAGAATTACTTGTATTTGGTCGTTGTACATGTAATCCAGTAGTTTTCTTTGAGTTCTCATTTTTATTTTCAGGTGATGATTTTCCTGCTGGCCGTTTCTCAAAATTCTGTAAGTATTTGTCTTTTGCTGTTTCTTTCGGTTGTTTCGCTTGGTTTAGTCGTACGTCGATGGTTCTGAACTGTTTTCGAGTGTTTATTTTCTCGTTCTGAGTTCCATCTTTCTTTCGGTTCTCCAGCTGATTCGTTTCGGATGCATAGTCGCTTTTCCGTAGTCTGGTGAGTGGTACGACTGTAATTATGTGTACGTCATGGACTTCTTCGGGTTGTTGTTCCTCGATTGTCCTCAAGGTCGCTTCCCTGTGCGGTCTTAACTGTCTCGCGTTGTACGTCCCAACGGCGTCGCCTTGCAGTGTTTCCACCAGGTATGCGTTTCTCCTTATGACTTCTCTAATTTGGTATGGTCCTTGGTATACCAAATGTATTTTCTTCGTGGTTTTTCGGCTCGCGTCAGATCTACGGTGCAATTTGACCCATACTTTGTCTCCTGGTTCAAATTCTTTCGCTTCCTCGTGTTTGTCTGATTGTCGCTTTCTTTCTTGAGCCTTTTTCTTCAGGTGCTGTTTAATCTTGGCGAGTTGCTCGTTCGCGTCGTTTTCCTCGATCTCCTCCGGTATTATTCTAGGATCTATCTCGAGTCGATTTCTCGTTCGCGGATACAAGTCTATCGGTGCCTCGCCCGTACTGAAGTGTTTTGTACAATTTATTGTGTTACGGAATCGTTCTATGATTCCGTCCCACTGCGTGTGTTTGTCGTGGTAATATGCGCGTATTACCCTTCCGAGTTCGCGCATTACACGTTCGACTGGATTTGATTGCGGGTTGTACGGAGATGTTCTCCTAACCTGAAAGCCCGCTTCTTCCGCGAATTGCGCCCACCTATCTGTAATGAATTGACCTCCGTTGTCGGTCAATATTACTTCCGGTACATTCGCGTCGCAGAAATATTTGTCGCTTAACGTGTTCGCGATCGTTTCGATGCTTTGGTTGGTGACGGGATAGCAATTCACGAATTTCGAAAATTGGTCCATGGTAACGATTATGTATCGATTGCCATTTCTCGTTCTCGGTAACGGCCCGAATATGTCAAGCGACACGATTTTGTCTTTATCGTTTGGTAAGTCGTAATATTCTGGACCGCGCGTAGGTCTCGTGTAGTATTTCGTCGCGATGCATGTCTCGCATGACGCTACAACGTCCCTAGCTAGTCTGTCGAGATTTCTGATTTCGAAATATTGTTTCGCGAATCCTATGACCTTATCCGTGCCAAAGTGCAGCAGAAATTTATGGATTGATTCCAATAACTCCCACGCAGATTTGCATGGCACAACGATTCTTTCGTCAGGTCCTCTGTTCTTTCGAATTAATCCGTCCCTGATTCTATATAAGTCGAATTCGTTTTCGACTTTTTGGCGTAAGTTTACGTCTTCGTTTTGCGCTCGTTCGAGTATTTCTATCCACTCTACGGAATTGTGGATTCTTTCCTGTTCGGCTATGGGGCATATCTGAAACTCGGTTTCGTTTATCGACCTACTTATATTTTCGGCGTACTGTCTCGATAGAACGTCCGCTGTGACGTTTTCCTTGCCCGGTATATGGTTAATTTCTAAGTCGAATTCTGCTAAAAACGACATCCATCGCGCTATACGTTCACTCGCGTTCGCGCATGAGCTAACGAATTGTATCGCTCTGTGATCCGTATATATTTTGACATGCCTACCCATTAGCAGCACGTGCCATTTCCTAAGCGCGAATACCAGTGCTAAGCATTCGAGTTCGGTTATCGTGTAGTTTCGTTCCGCCGCTTTTAAGCTACGACTCGCGTAAGCTATAGTGAATTTTCGGTCTGTTTCCCCTTCGTCGTATTGGTATAACCTAGCACCCAGTCCGGTTTTCGACGCGTCCACGTCGATTCCAAATTTTTTATCGGGTCTGATTATATACAGGTTTGGCGCTTCGTCGAACGCCCTTTTTAACTCGTTAAACGCGCATTGTTCCGTATCCGACCACGTGAATTTAACTTCTTTTTTCAAAAGTATTTCCAGCGGTCTGGTTAGTCTGGCGAGATTCTTAATGAATCTCCTGTCCCAGTTTACGAGTCCGAGAAATGCTTGCACGCTTTTTTTGTTTTTCGGCTTCGGGAAGTTTTTAACCGAATTGCGTGTTTCCCCGTTTATGCTCGCGTTTACCTCGTCAAAAGTGTGACCGAGGAATTTAATTTCCTTCTGAAGGAATTCGCATTTTTCCTTGTTTATTTTGAATCCTACCTCGCTTAATCTTCCTAACACGTGATCTAGATGTGCTCGAGATGTTCGCTGAGCGAATTCGAGGCAATTAGGATGTCGTCTAGATATACTATCACGTAATCTAGATTGTCGTCGTCAAGCGCTTTATTCATCGCTCTCGTGAACGATGCCCCGGCGGTTTTGAGTCCGAACGGCATTCTCTTGAACACGTACGTTTTATTATCGAACATGAACCCCGTGTATTTACGGCTTTCCTTTTGTAATGGTATTTGCCAAAACGCTTGCGTGATATCAAGTGTGGAAAAGAATTTCCTGTTCCCGATTCTCGCGAATACTTCGTCTATCGTGGGTGGCTGCGTATGATCGCCTATCATTATCTTGTTGAGTTCCCGCGCGTCTAGACACAGACGTATGTCTCCCGATTTTTTCACGACCGATACTAGAGGGCTTACGTATTGGGTTGGCGCTTTCGCGATTATCCCCTGCTCCTCCCAATCGTTTATCAGGCTTCTGACTTTTACGCGGTGTATCTCCGGTATGGGGTACGTTCTCTTTTTGAACGGTTTGTCGTCCGACACATCTATGCGATGTTTGTAGTGCGTGACTTTACCTATTCCGTCTTTGAACGCTTCGTCGTGTTTCGCTAAAATATCATTTAACGTCACGCCCCCTTCTAGATGCGATTTCGTTTGCTTTACGCCCCCTTCTAAACGAGATCCACTCGGAATTATTTTATTTTCTTTACGCGGCTTGGTTATCGTCGCGATTTTTGCTTCCGGCGTTTTATTTCTGTGAAAATTTAAATCGAATCGTCCTTCCGACCATCCGATTTGCGCGCTATACTTTTTAAGTAAGTCGCGTCCTATTACCATTTGGTATGCGAGTCTTTCGACTGTAAAAAATTCACCGACTATTTTTTGTTTGTTTATCGCGATCGGTAGTTGAATTTTACACGCGATTGTGGTTTCCTGTTCCCCGAATGCTCCGCGTAACTTGCATTTACGTATCGGTATTCTGTCTATCGCTACTTTCGCTTTCGTTAACTTGTCGAGCGTATTTCGCGTTATTACCGACACTTCTGCCCCCGTATCTATCAACGTTTCTATTTTCACGCCGTTTACGTTGATTTTAATTATCGGGCTGTCTGTTCGCTTCGCGTTGGGTTTTTCGTCGGCTGTATCGAGATCTTTGATTATCTCTTTAGTCCGCATTATGGTTATCTCTTTGCATTCTAGGTCCCCCTCTTCCGTTTCGTTCGCGCTTTTCTCCCCTTCGGAGTTTAAACTCCCTTCGCGTTTTTTCACATTTATCGCGTTCACGTTGCGTTTCCCGGTTCCCTTCGTTTTCCCGAATTTTTCGTTGGACGTCTTATTTTTCGCGCCCCTCTCGGTCTTACGCGGTACTCTTTCCCGTTCTTCGTCTTCGCTTTCGCTTTCCTGTGTTTCGACGCTTTGCTTGGGTTTTTTCGCGCTCTTATGGCTTTCCTCGAGGTTGTCATGCCAAGGTAATGCTTTGAGATTTTTCCCGGCTTGTTTGCTATATCTTTTTGCATTCCAGTTACCGGTTTTTTTAAATTCGACGTTTTTCGCTTTTTTTATCGCCGCGTTATTAATTTTAGTAGCTACTTGACTTTTCGCTTTAATCTCCGCGTACGTTTCGCGCTCGTCGTGTAGTTCCTCTAACAGGACGGTGAACTCTGCGATATTTTTAATTGTCGCGACTTTTATCTCTCGCGCTATGTCACTCTCGAAATGACGTTTTAGGCATCGAATAATCTCTGCGTCGCCCATCGGAGGATCTAATGTCTTAGCTTTTCTTGCTAGATCTAACGCGTAGTCTGACATTCGCAAATTTTTGTTCTCTTTGTATTCCCCCGTATAGAGTTTTTCCCGAAATTTCGCTTGCTGAGTCTCTCCCCAGAAATATTTCGAAAATTCGGTTTTCGCGTCGTTTATGTTGTCGAAATCTTGTATCTCGAACCATACTGAGGCTTGTTCTCGCATGCATCTACCGAAAAAGTACAATTGATCCGCCTCTTCGACGTCTTCGTACCTCGCTATATTGTCGAAGCGTTTTAAAAATCTAATGGGATTGATTTCTTCTTTTTTTCCCGTGAATTTAACTTCATCGAATGGACTCTTTATCCATCCGCCTCGCGGTAATCTAATCCCTTCCCTCGTAATTTCCCGTCGCGGTTTTTCGCGGTACGGTCTGTACGAGTATGCGCTAGATTCTGACTCTGTTGATGTTTCGTTCTTCGGCGCGTCTAGTTTCACGTCGCGTAACACGTTGAGTATACTGTCTAGCTTTTTCTCTAGTTTGTCCATTCTATTTTGTTGGACTTGTTCGGCGACAGGATTTTCTGCAATTTCCGCGTGTGTTCGCGTATTTGTCGGTATTTCGTTTGCTACGCGTACTTTTCCCGATCTGAGTGGCAATTGCGGAGAATGTATGACTTTGCCGATATTTCCTGTTTTTCCGGTTCTTTCGATCTCGTCGTCTCCCATTGTGCCGTTTGCTTGTTCCTTGTCGCTCATCCTAATCGCTTTCGTTTTCGTCCGAAATTTATTTCCAATCTCTAATAGATCGCTATACTTTTGTCCCTTTTCTTTACTTTTCGCTACTAATATATTTTTTCCCGGTTATATTTCGCGTTATGCCCCTTTTAAAAGTTACGATTTTATTTAGAGTTACTTTAATTCACTGCTGCCGCACTTTGTTCGGGTTTCGCTACTTCAAGCGGTACTTTATTTTTCGCGTACTCATTTGAAAATTTATTTTGAACTTTTTTTTCTAGCGTCTATATCTTTTAATCTCGAAATCAGAAACTTGTTTCGCTTTTATAGACTACTTACTTGCGATATTACTTTTCTACTTGATTTCTAGATCGTAGTAGAATTCGCGAATTATATCTTTTTGTTTGCAACTTATTTCGCTTTCGAATTTGCTTTGTTATCGCGTTGCGTAGTGAAAACTACCGCTCGCGTAATCCGATCCTACTCGGGTATCGCCGCCAATATGGCCGCCGAACGCGTTGCGTCAGGTTATGCGCGGCCTAATATTGCGTTGTGCGCAAAGCTTTCTTACTCGCTGAAAAAAAAAAAAAAAAAAAATACAATTTTATTGTCGTTGCTATCTAAATAATCGCGTACATATATTATTTTTCGTTATCGTCAGAATAATTAACTGACTCTGATCACTCTTCTCGTAAAGTTCGTCATACGAATTTCGTGATATTTTATTATTGACCTTTTTTTTTTTTTTTTTTTTTTTTACCGAAGATTTTATTTGAGCCACGGTCGTAAAACGGTTTTACCGATTTGGTATCGCTGAATATTCTTTCAGCGACTGTTACGGTCGCCAAACGGTTTTCACCGCTTTGGTATCGCTGAATTTTCTTTCAGCGACTGTCACGGTCGCCAAACGGTTATCGGACTAATCGCGATTATTGTCTCACGGCTACATTACTTTCGCGCAAACGAGACTCACAATAGCCGAAGGCCGCCTAGAACGGCATACTAACATCACAATTTAACTGTGACCGGACAGGCGGGCGTCTGATTAAGGATGCGGCGCTTACCGGTGTGCAGGGAGCGATGCTTTCGCCTTGTGCTCTGGTCGCCAGGTATATTTTTACCAGTGGAAATACCAAGGTAGGGTGATCCTATGCGGATTCGCAATACTTCCTTCTCCGTGCCGGGATTGCGCCTGGATATCTCCCGCTTCACCACTCTCCTTCTCTGTTTCAGATTTCCAGCTGCCGTGTCGTCAACGCCGGATGCCAGGATCAACGTGGGAATCGTCAGGATCGTTGCGGGTTAGGTTGTGACCGGACGATGGGTCTTGAGAGTTCGGGAGTTATGTGAATTAGGCAGTTTCCTACCTTTAACACGGTCGCCAGTCCGTTTCTCTAAACTACGGACAAGATCTCTGGATCCCCGGAATGAGAACCCCTTCACCAGATAAGTACCGCTGCTGCGTTGTCTATCTGGTCCACAGACAGGACCACTGGATCCCCAGGATGAGAACCCCTTCGCCAGATGGTCACCACTGCTAATTGGTTTACCTTGTCTCCTGACAAGATTTATGGATCCCCAGGATGAGAACCCCTTCTGCAGATGAGCACCTTTACTGCTTCGATGCTCGCTGTACTGCGTAGCTTGCTTTGTCAGAGACAAAGGCACAAGATGACGTCATCCAACTGTCACCTTTGTTCGTCATACGAAATGACGCAACACTCGCGTCACACGCGTTGTTAAATAATTAATCGTATTAATTATTATTTCAGGAATCACCAGGATGTGGCGGCTTCCCGTCTATGCCTCAGGATCTGTCCAGGATTCACCGAAGACGTCTCCGCGCACAGGATTTCGTTAATGGATCAAATGAACGGACACTCGTTTTATATTATAAATATAAAATATTTATTATAAAAATATAAAACTAAATATATATGTGTATCTCCCGTCACTTCCAATAACAAAATAAAACTTGCGTACAAATAAAAATAAAATTATTCCTTGTTTAATATTGCACGACTGACTCATGCGTGCACGTCGGTGGTCGCGAGAGCAATGAGCCTCGGTCCCTCTCTCGGCTCTCCTTTTATAGGCGCGCCCCGCAAGATGGCTAACTCCTTACGCCAGCGCCTCCTATAATTACGCATAGGCGGTCTTAACTTTAAATATTATATTATTTGCGCTTATCATAATTAACCGCCAACAGTTCGCTTAACGCTTAATTATCGCACTTAATATTTAATTAATAAAATAATAAAGATATAATACTAAATCTAATATATTAGTCCTCGTCAATGGTAAGTACCATTGATGGTAACTCGGTAAACTTACCGACTGTGCTCGGTCGGTAAGTCGGTAAGTTTTCAAGTGCCGACCTTGCGGTTGGTCACTTACCGGCCGTCGGTAACTGGTCAGGCTCGACTTGCACAATGTTTTTTCCTCGGGTCGGTTAATTACCGACCGTCGGCTGTCGGTACCTATTATCTCCAGTCAATTATTTACCTCTAAAAGAAGTCGGCAGCGGCTGACCTCTTCTCCGGGTCCCGAATCTGGCCTTTCGAGACCTCTACAGCCGTCTCCTCCACCACAGATGTACTCGGCGGCTGCTCGGCTGGATCAGAGTTAACTCCGGCTGTCGTCAACCTCTCCACCCGGACCTGCGGCTGCATAGCCCCCTTCAAAGGGCTTCGTCGTGACTTCGCTGTTTGCCAATCACGACTAGGCTCTTTATCTGATGGTGGCTTGTCGGGCGTCGGTGCCTTGAGTTTCTTGCTGGCGAGGTTTTCTTTGTTTTCGTCCAATGGCACTTTCCTCTTGGACGCCTCCTTTAGCGTGATATCGCTCACTATTTTCGGCTTTGATCTTGGTTTCGTAACGTCACTTTCGATCGCCTTTAGTTCGGGTTGCGTGACTTCGATGACGTCGCTGTCCCCTTCCGTCACGATTTTTATATTTTTGCGCATTACGCCATTCGCGATTAAAAAATCTGCCGAAAATGGCTTCGCTTCTTCGGCCCGGTCTTTCAAATACTTCACCTCCATTATGGTTTGTATCTCGAACAAATCCGACCCGTCACTATCTTTGAGAATCGATCTGTCAAAATATGTCTGCGACAGACCTTGCGCTTTGATTGCTGATATAATCATCGCGTTAATTCTCTTGGTCTTCTCGTCTTCGACCTTAATCAGCTCGTCAATTTCCTCGGTTGAAAAAACGTTGAACTCTTCTTCTGCCTCGGCGAATTTTTTTAGCATCTTCGTGCGTGTTTCCTTTCGCCTCTTTACACCTTTTAGCCGAATTATCTGCAATGCCTTCTGGTACGCCGCGTCTTCTTCCTCGAAAAAGGTTTTTACGGCGTCGGATTGCATTATTATTTCACGATTACACGCGATTTCGCTGGATTCTTTCACTGACTCGCGGCACGTGTTATCGGCTGTCATACATAAACGGCCATATTGGATCTCGACCTTAGGGCTTGCTTTTATGTGGCTGCGGTCGCTGTCCTTCTGCCATCTATCCTTGGTGTGTTCGAAAGTCTTCCTTTCATTGGTAATACGATTAATATTTTCCCCTAGGCTAGTAACTTTTGAGGAAATCGTATTTCTCGCTGTTTCTCGCGATTTCTCGTTTAATTCTATCTTATTACTAAAGTTTGAACTAATTTCTATATTCCTAAACGCTAAATTAGTATTATTAACGCTGTTATCCGCTATTTTCTTTATTGTTAGCGAATTGTTGAAATATTTCTCTTCGGAAACGTATATTCCTGTCCTATTATTATTAATTTGTGAATTTTCACTAGATTCTAGTGATTTTTCCTTAGTAACTACATTAGATTTAGGTAAATTTTTGAAAATTTTGCCTTTTTCTGTATTCTGAAGTAACTTGTTCAACTTTTGGGTACTTAGCATCGCCATTGCACCGCTCTCTATCTCGTTATCGATAGGTGTTGAAAATGTTGATTTTGACGATGAATTCGTTAATACATCGACTATTTCGACTTCATTGGTCGATTCTTGTTTTATAAATATCTTATCACTAGAATCTAGTGACTTTTCGACATGGTACCTTAAATCTAGGTGACTTAAAGTTAAATTCCGATTAACTTCGGACAGTTTCGGTTTTTTATGACTAAGTTTAGAGTCTCTATGACTGTCTTTTAAGTCTTTGCCGAAATCTTTTTTCTGATTCGGTTTATCCCTAAATTGGGGATTTCCCGCAACGCATGCACTTTTTGCACTGTCGGGAATACGGATTTCCGATTGAATCGGACTTTTTCTGCTTTCGCGCACACGAAAACTATTTTCGCGCACACTTTGTCTTATTTTGGGTCGTCCTTCGTTATGGGGTTGACATTGGCTTCCCTCGGGTTTATGATCATCCTTCTGGTCAGCTTGGCTGCTTCTGGGTTCCTGATCATCCTTCTGGTCACCGTGGCTGTCTGCTACCCTGTACTCCAAAGATAAGTGTTCGTTCCATCTCGTTAGAGCATATTGTGATTCGATTGATGCACCTTTGCTCTTGTTGAGATTTTTGGCAAGTTCTCTTCGCGTAATCCTCCCGATCATAAGACATGGTTCGTCTCCTTCGAGGATCATCGCTTCAATTTTTAACTGTTTTCCGTATGCTTCCATTTTAATTGGAACAGTTCGGATTTTAATCTTCTTCTCTCTTTTCAGATAGGCTGGGATGTTTTTTGGAGTTTTAATCCTCTCCAAAATGTGTCCATCACTTTCAATCCGTTGGACTGCTTTCTTAGTGATAACATTGAATTCCCCACGTGTATCCATCAAGATCTTCATTATTTGACCTTCTACTAGACCCATCGTGAATGGAATTTGTTTGTTTCCGTATATCAAGTTGGTTATTCTCGATATATGGCGCATCCCTTTTTCGCTAATCTTTTCTCTTCTTTTTCTTTTCAGGGATTTCTGGCTGACTTCCTGGCTGACCGTTGACGTTCCTGCTTCGTCGTCCGTGATTTCCACATCTATCGGCGTTGAGTTTCCATCCGGCTCGCTCCAGGTAAGTTCCTCCTCCCTTGTTGCTTCATCTTGACCTCTTAGATCGTTGATAAATCTGTTGATTTCCTTATGCTGAATTTTACCGACTGGTTTATCGGTTGTCAACATGTTTATTTGCATCTCGGGCTTTAGTTTTGCCTCGCGGTGCGGTTTCAATTGTCTGGAGTTGAACGTTCCTAGACTGTTCCCCTCCTCGTCCTCCAACACGTAAGCGTTTGGACGTACCTCCTGTCGTACGGTGTATGGACCTTCGAAGACTAGATGGATCTTTTTAGTCAACCGTCGACTGGCATCGCTCCTTCTATGTAGTTTCAGCCAAACCTTGTCGCCCGGATTGAATGGCTTAGCCTCTCCGTGCTTGTCGGTTTGCGTTTTCCTTTGGTCAGCCCTCTTTTTGAGTGTATCGGCCGCCTTGTTGATCTTTCCTTCTAGATCATCTTCCTCCTCGTCTTGATCGATGTCCTCCTCTTCGTCATCGATGTTGCGCTGTGGTTCGAATCTCGGATCGATATGCAGTGCGTCTTCGTAGTTAGGATGTAGATCCACCGGTCAGTAACCCGTACTTCGGTGTGTCGTTGCGTTGATTGTTATCTCCGCGCGTTTAACGATCTTGTCCCATCCTGTTTGTTTCTCGTGCGAGTACAGCCTAATAATTCGGCCTAATTCTCGCATAACCCTCTCGACAGGGTTCGATTGAGGGTTATATGGCGACGTTTTTCGGATGGAAAACCCTATTTCCGTCCCGAACTCTCGCCATCTATTAGTTATAAACTGACCCGCGTTGTCGGTAAGTATTTCGTCCGGTATACCGACTGTTGGAAAATACTCCAATTGCAAGCAATCCATTATGGAGTCTAATTTCTGATTTTTTAACGGAAAGAGTCGCGTTAATTTAGAAAACTGATCCATTAGGACCAGTATGTATTTGTTTCCGCGTGGAGTTTGCGGCAATGGTCCAAATAGATCCAAAGATATTACTTGGCCAGGTTTCTCTGGTAATGTATAGTACTCGGTACCCCTCGTCGGTCGGGTATAGTACTTCGTGGCTTGACACGCTTCACAGGACGCTACTACGTCTCGTACCACGCGCTCTAAATTTAATATCGACATGTATCGTTCTACGAAGTCGGTAACTTTGTCGGTACCAAAATGCAGTAGGTAATTGTGTACCCTATCTACAATCTTCCATTTAATGGACTCTGGTACAATTACACGATCTCCGCCTGTTTTATTTAGTCGAATCAAACCTTCGCGTTCTTGAAAATTGTATGGACGTTCGCGAGTTTGCTCTAACAGTTCCTCGTCCGCCCGTTGCGCTTCCGCAATGATCTCGCACCAATTTGACGTTTCGGTATCGTCGTTCGGTTTGCTTATCGCTGCGATACGCTTAGTTTTCTCCTCCTTCTTTACGTAACCGTTTTTAACATTATTACGCGACAGTGTGTCCGCGATTTTGTTTTCTTTTCCCGGTACGTGTATTATTTCGAGCTGGAATTCGTTGAGAAACGACATCCATCTCGCGATCCGCGAACTGTCGTCCGCGCATGCTCCTACAAACTTTAACGCCCGATGATCGGAGTGAACTCTAACGTGTCGGCCTAGCAACGTAGTGTGCCATTTTCTAAGCGCCCACACCAATGCGAGACATTCTATCTCTGTTACCGTATAGTTTAGTTCAGCCCCCTTCAGGCTACGGCTCGCATAGGCTATCGTGAATTTTTCCTCCGATTTATCGTCGTTGTATTGGTAAAGCATCGCGCCTAGTCCGTACTTCGACGCGTCGACGTAAATACCAAATTTCATTCCCGGACGAATCACGAATAAACTATCCGCTTCCTCGAACGCTCGTTTAATCGCCTCGAACGCTTGTTGCGTTTCTTCGGTCCATAGGAATTTTATCGATTTCTTTAGTAAGTTCTCGAGTGGTTTTGTCAACTTGGACAAATTTCGCACAAAACGACGATCCCAGTTTACGAGTCCCAGGAAAGCTTGAATGGCTTTCTTATTTTTGGGTTTCTCGAAGTTTCTAATCGCGTTTTTCGTACTTTCGTTCATTTCTGCCTTCACGTTATCGAACGTGTGTCCCAGAAAAGTTATTTCGGTTCGGAGAAATTCGCATTTGTCGCGGTTCAATCTAAACCCTACTCTGCGTAATTTCTCGAGCACATAGTTCACATGGAACAAGTGTTCTTCTATTGTATTCGACGCGATCAGTATGTCGTCTAGATATACGATGGTAAACGCATCGCATTCGTCCCCTATCGCCGCTCGCATAGCTCGCGTAAACGAAGCACCCGCTGTTTTCAGCCCGAACGGTAAACGTTTAAAGACGTACGATCTATTGTCGAACATAAATCCGGTGTATCGCTTGCTTTCCGCGGTTAACGGTATCTGCCAGAACGCTTTGGCCACGTCCAACGTCGTGAAGTAACTCTTATTGCCTATTCGGCGAAACACTTCGTCGATCGTCGGAGGTTGTTCGTGGTCGTTGGTCATTCGTTTGTTCAACTCGCGCGCATCTACGCAAAGTCGAATGTCACCAGACTTTTTGACTACTATCACGACTGGGTATATATACTGAGTCGTGGCTTTCTCGATTATATCCTGATCTTCGAGTTCCGCTAAGTGTTCGCGCACCCGTTCTCTGTGTACCTCCGGCACAGGATATATTTTTGTTTTAAACGGCTTTTCCGAAATCATTTTTATCTCGTGTCGGTAATGCGTTACGCACCCTATCACGTCTTCGAACAACTCGCCGTTGTTTTCCATTATAATATTTAATTGTCTTTCCGCGGTGTCTATGTCTATCGCGTTTAATTCGACAATCGGTTCCTCTCCTTCCGGAAAGTCTAATGTAAACCGGCTTACGTCTCATCGTAAAGTCGCGGTTTGTTCGGACAAGAAATCATGCCCTAATATCATGTCGTAAGACAAGTTCCTAACCACGTATACCTCGTAAGTGAATTCTCTACCCGTTAAAAGGAAAGTCAACTGTACTCGGTTCGCGATTGGCTGTCCTCGGTCGGAGAACGCTCCTACCAAGGAAAATTTCCTTATCGGTATGATCCTCATTGGGATCTTTCTTTGGTTTAACGTGTCGTATAAAGCTTTAGTTATCGCGGATATCTGTGCCCCGGTATCGATTAACGTTTTCACCGACACGTCCCCTATCTTTACCTCCGCGTACGGCATCGCCTTCGCGTTGGTTTTTCCTTGATCCTCCTTAGATAGATCGTCTACTTCGCGAATTATTTCCTTCGTTCTCATAATCGCGATTTTCTTATCGGGTTCTACGTCGTCCTCCGCTTCGCTCGTCTCTTCCCTCGTATCGATAGTCGCTACTTGTTTTCGCTGAGCAAGATCATTTTTTACCGACACTTGTTTGAACGTTTTATTAACGGCGCTCTTGTCGTATTTATTGACCCCTTTATTGCCCATTTTACAGACACTTTCTCTTGGTTCTGAGGTTTTCGCGGTATCTGGCGTATGTTCCGTATTTTCGCGTTTCGCGTTATTAGCTTGATAACCCGTATTGGGTTTCGCGCTTGTTTGGTTTCGCTCACTCGTGTTTGCGAACCGTTTGTTGTTTACCCGATCCCTATTTGGATATTCGGATTTAGTTTTTGGCGTTTCGGTACGCGGTTTCTGCGCTTGTATCCTTTTACGCTCGTAATCTAGTTCGTCTAGTAGTTTTACAAACTCTTCGACTGTTTTTACCGTAGTCGGTCTAATCTCACTAGCTACGGTTTCGCCAAAATGCCTTTTTACGCATCTTATGACTTCGTGATCCGCCATTGGCGGTGACAAGTATTTGACTTGTTTGGATACGTTCAACGCGTATTCCGACATCGAGATCGCGGAGTCGTATTTATACTTTCCGTTGTATACCTCTTCGCGGAATCGCGCTTGTTGTTCCTCGCCCCAAAAATAGTCTCTGAACGCTTCTTTCGCGTCCACTATATCGTCGGGATCGCGGATTTCATGCCAGCTGGCTGCCGCGCCACGCATGCACCTACCAAAGTAATAGAGCTGGTCACGCTCGTCTACCCCCTCGTACTTTACGATATTCTCGAATTTCCGTAGGAATTTAATAGGATTCTGCGCGTCATTTCTCCCGGTGAACTTTAGTTCCTCGAATGGGTTCTTTAACCAACCCCCCCTCGGTAACTTAGCTCGTACGATCGTATTTTCACCTATAGTTACGAAAGGACCCCTGGAAACCTCTTCATCGCTCGACGTTGTGTCGCGGACCCTGTTAGTCTCGGCGCGTCTCGCTTCGGTCGCGTTTCCTTTACCTCGAGCCTCAATCGCGTCTAGTCGGTTACTAATTGACCTCAACAGTGTCGATAACTTATCATCCGTGGATGGGTTACCGACCATGCCTTGCCTGACTCGCATGATACGGTCAGTTCCTACCTTACCGACTGTTGGATCGGTTTGGTAGTTATCGACTTTACCGACGTACCCGTCGGTCAAGACCCTTCCTTCCTTATCGACTCGTGACTTTGGTATTGTATTGGACGACTCAGTCATCATCCTACCTAATCTACTTGTCACTTTGTCTAACTGTGCACGCAGCATATCTACTTCCGCGCACTTAACACCCAACATCTCTTCCCCGCTCAACGTTGACTTCGAACGCGTCGTTACTTTTTCGCGTACTTCCGTATATCGCGACGTAATCTCATCATTCGCGTCCTCGTTCGCGTCCGTCGCACTCTCGTTTTTGACTTCCGGTTACGAGTTTCGCAATATTTTCCCCACGAATCGGCGAATGCTTCACCGGTCCCGGGATTTTCGTAGCGATCTCGCTGGCTCTCTCCTCACACTCTCTCTCGTCTTTGTCGGTCATTATTACTATGTCCACGTATCAGGCTCTACCGTTAACTATTGCCGCTTACGCACGATCGAACACGGTTATTTCGTCACGCTCGCTACTCGACTTCACCGCGTGAACACGTATTCGTAAAGCACTCACGACACTTGGTTAGCAACGTCCTGTCACGGTCGCCAATTCGAAAGGAAATACTCTCAACTTTTCGTCAATTCGAAAGAAATACGATTTGCCAATTTTTTTTTTTTTTTTTTTTTTTTTTTTTTTCTACTGGGTTATGTTACTTTACCGCGCGATATTCCCACAGACACGGGACACCGGACTTCGTTTCCAAAACAGGATTCGCGGTTACGGTATCAAATTCCCCGCGGACTAGCACAATAATACTGTGACCGGACGATGGGTCTTGAGAGTTCGGGAGTTATGTGAATTAGGCAGTTTTCCTACCTTTAACACGGTCGCCAGTCCGTTTCTCTAGACTACGGACAAGATCTCTGGATCCCCGGAATGAGAACCCCCCTTCACCAGATGAGTACCGCTGCTGCGTTGTCTATCCGGTCCACAGACAGGACCACTGGATCCCCAGGATGAGAATCCCTGTTCCAGATGGTCACCACTGCTAATTGGTTTACCTTGTCTCTCGACAAGATTTATGGATCCACAGGATGAGAACCCCTTCTGCAGATGAGCACCTTTACTGTTTCACTGCTCGCTCTACTGCGTAGCTTCCTTTGTGAGAGACAAAGGCACAAGATGACGTCATCCAACCGTCACCTTTGTTCGTCATACGCTATGATGCAACACTCGCGTCACACGCGTTGTTAATAATAATTAATCGGATTAATTAATTAATTATTATTTCAGGAATCACCAGGATGTGGCAGCTTCCCGTCTATGCATCAGGATCTGTCCAGGATTCCCCGAACACGTCTCCACGCACAGGATTTCGTTTGATGGTTAGGTTAGGTTAGGTTAGGTTAGGTTAGGTTAGGTTAGGTTAGGTTAGGTTAGGTTAGGTTAGGTTAGGTTAGGTTAGGTTAGGTTAGGTTAGGTTCTCTCTCGTGGGATGCGGCCTTGCCGTGGCGAGAGAGCTCACCCCTTGCAAGAGGATAGTCTTGCAAGGGGTGCTAACAGCATCCCGTACCCGAGTAACGTCGGGTACATCAACTCCCCGAGTCTGGGGAGTTTCCCCAGTCTTGGGGAGCCCTCCCTTTTGGGAGGAGGGGGCCCACTTCCCCTATAGAGCCTCGGCTCGTATGTGGTAAGGGATGGCGACCCGGAATACAAACGCCCGGTGGCATGGCACCGTTAGGAGAGGGCACTGCACGGCGCTTCGGCGCTTGCCCTCCCGCCATGCATTTTGCGGCCCGGGCCGCGGGGTTCTTGCTCTGGTGTCTCGGGGGGGTATTTTTCGGGGGTTTTTTCTCCCGGGGGTATTTCCCCCGGGGTCTCGGGGTGGGGATTTTTGCGGCCGGGGCCGCGGGGGAGGGGACCAGATGTGATCACCCGAGGGGCATCGCCCGGAGGGTTTAACCCGAGGGGCATCGCCCGGAGGGGATCACAGCGGTCAGTCGTCGGGGCCGCTCGGACATATTCCGAGGCGGGGCCCGGCGACAAGACGTACCCCAGGGTGCTGGTTGGGAGTCTCCAGGCTGGGTAGCCTGGGTCTCCGTCCCAGTGTCCCTGGGGGGTAGCCGCGCCCGGGCCACTCGGACGTATTCCGAGCTCGGGCCGGGCGCGGCGTGGAGGTCGCGCGTGGTTACCCGAGGGGCTCTGCCCGGAGGGGTTACCCAAGGGGCATAGCCCGGAGGGTGCCACGCGGACCTGCCGCCGAGGCCGCTCGGACTTATTCCGAGGCAGGGCTCGGCGGCGAGAGCAGGTACTCCTGGCCGGTCGGGACCGTTTCCCCTTCCGAACTGGCCGGTCAGGAGAGGCGTAGTCCCTTCCGCTGGACGTGATTCCCGGCGGGGGGACGTGCTGGTCGCCACGGCGTGTAGGGCAGGGCCGGGGAGCGGCGACCCTGTTCAAAGCGTCCGTGGGGCCCCCCGGGTGGCGCCACCCGCTGCGGTGCCCGCATTGTCGGAGGTGCGGGACCCCTGAAAGCTCGTGTGGGCGTCAAATCCCACACGGGTGTGTAAGGGGCTCGGAGTCTGGCCGGGGTGTGGTATCCCCTCGGCCAAGACATATGTCCCCTCCCCGGGGGAACTTGGGGCCCGGCCTTGGGGTGTGGCCGGTCATGTTTCGGGGCACCCCTCGGCCGGTGGGGGTATACCCTGGGGGACGGAGCCGCAGCGGGATCGTGGGATCAAACAGAAATGGAGACTAGACATAAAACACACACCAAAAAAGAAAGCGAGGCGAAAGAATACGCTGCAGAAGAGCAGAAAGAACAGGTCGGCGATAGCATAGCCAGAGAAGCATTCTCGGCAATAGAAAAGTCTAAGGAGATCACAAGAGATCTCCAAGTTAGACTCTCAAGGGTGGACACTCACTCAATATCAGACACAAGTGCACTTTCATCAGCAGAAGGTTCATGGATTAGAACTAAAACAAAAACAAAAGGAAGGGGAGCGCATATCTCGCCCGCGACAGAAACGACGGTTAGTAGATCCAGAAGCCCGTCAAGAACAAGGTGCACATCGGGATCGAGATCGGGAAACGGAACATATTCCGAATGTGAATATGATCTGGACCAAGATAGCATAAGAACAGAGAGGGCGGATATTCCTATGTTTAGGAAATTTACGAGGGACATAGATCTCCAAATTGAAAAAGAGGGAAACATGCTGCAACAACGGCAGCAACAACAACAACAACAAGAACCGCCACAGCAGGAACCGCCGCAACAGGAACCGCCGCAACAGGAGGACATAATCCCCAAAATCGAGGAAAAAAGAAAGCAAGGCCGACCTGAAACTACAGGTGAACACAAGATCCGTAAGGAAAAAAAACGTAAGGAAGAAGAGGAGAGGGAACTTCAAAAAGAAAAAAATATACTAGACCCTCTAATAAAACCAGCGATGACAAAATCCTACAAGGATTTCCTGGAGAGGATTAAAGACAAGGAGGAGGAGTACAAGTACGCCCCGGTAATGGATTTAGAAGCCATGATCTCCGAAAAAAGCACAGACATCTTTAAAGTAGCTACGCAATCGGGGAACGTAAAAGGACCCCTAGTGAGAATGGCAAAGGAGGCTGCGGCCGACATGTGTGCAGCCGCAATGATTCTAGCATTAAAGGCACAGAATCCGCAGGAGATGCAGGTGGCAGAACAGATAAAAGAACTGAGACACCAAATGCATCTTCTGAGAATGGAAAACGCACAGCTGCGTAGAATGGTCGAACAAACAAGACGATCAAGGAAGCAAAATATCGATAAAATAGAGTTCCCCCGAGAACCGCTCAGAGAGACACAAGACTTCTCTCTTTACCTGGAAAGGGGGAAAAGGACGGAGAGGTGGGTCAAGGAAAACTCGCCTCCACCGGAAGATGGGGGAATCTCGGCGATGGAAATAGATTCGATCGCCGAAACTCCACTTCCATCAACAAGCGGGGAGCCCTCCAAAACCCGGAAAGACAGAGCTGATGGAGAGACACCTCTATCCAAGGATAGGGTCCCCCCAAAAGCCCCAATACGGAAGGAAATAGAGAGGGGAACTTGGAAGTCGGAAATCTTTGAGGAAGAAGACTTCCCTCTCCCTGGAGAAAGGAAGCAAGGAAAAGGTAAGAAGGAGAAACAAACTTCGACTCTTCAAACACAACAGAGAGGAAGGATAGTCGAAATCTCCGACCAACCCTCTCAAGAGAGGAGCGAAGGAAAACAAAAGCAAGAAGCCCTTATTGCAATGATGGAGGGCATCTGCGAGCGTATAATGGACAAGAGACTGGGTAACCCAATTCCCAGCTTCAGTCAAAGGAAAGAAGCTGAAAAAGCGCTAAAAGAGAGGCAAAAAGGTAAAACGGGAGGTATAAATACATCCAAAATACCTCCCCCACCGACAGCATCTCGAATGGAAAAGGCAAGGTCAACAAAGTTAGAAAACACTCCGACAACGACCTTAAACCCACCGGCAAGACCCGCTCTGCCCAGAGTTAAAGCAATAGAGAAGGTCTCCATAAAAATTCCCCAAATGCTTAAGAGCAGAAAGACGACAGGGGATAATAATAAGGAGAAAGGAAATAAGGGAGATATAATCCGAAAGAAGGAGGCAGGCCCACAGACACAACAAAATGAACAAACATGGTCAACGGTTGTGTCAAAAAGGACGGCACAAAAAATAAAGAGGAAAGATCGACCTCCATCGCAAGAAAAACCGGCTGCTACCCCCGCTGCTACCCAAAATAAAAAGCAGCAATCGGGACCCCCCAAAAAACGGAGGGAACCTAAAATGGCGGCGATAACAATCACCTGCCCCCCAGGAAAATATGAGGAGGTGATGAAGGAGGCGCGCCAAAAGATAGGCTTGGAAAACCTGAAAAGCCTAGGAATCAACGAGGGAGTAAAGATCCGGAGAGCTATAACCGGGGCTCTCATATATGAAATCCCCGGCAAAGATAGCAACGAGCTAGCGGACAAATTAGCGCTTAAACTCAAACAAGCTCTAGTTGGGAAAGAGGGAGTTAGAGTCCAGCGCCCGACGAAGACGGCTGAACTCAGAGTGAGAGGGTTGGACGAATCAGTCACCCCCTCAGAAGTGAGGGAAGCCGTCGCCAAAGAAGGCAACTGCGAGGAAGAGGAGGTGAGCGTGGGCGAAATTAAAGTAGCGCCCAACGGAGTCAAGATGGCGTGGATTAGGTGCCCACTAAAATCCGCGAATATAATGGCAAAAAAGGCCCAGGTGCAGATTGGGTGGGCGCTGGCAAGGGTAGAACTCCTTGAGAACCGCCCCCTCCAGTGCTATAAGTGCCTGGAGGGCGGCCACGTCAGGGCACGCTGCCCGAATAAAACTGACCGCAGCGGTAAATGCTATCGCTGCGGTCAGGAAGGCCATGTAGCCAAGACATGTGAGGCTCCGGTACACTGTGCGGTGTGCGGCGATAAAAACCTCCCCGCCAACCATAGGACGGGAGGAAAAGCCTGCACACCTGTGCAAAAAGGTAGGAGAGGGATCCCACTAGCTAAAATAGTGGGATCACAAGAAAGACAGGTCACACCAATGGAGGTGGAAACCAAAGACGATACCCCTTCCGGGGGAACCTGGGAGCAGCCCAAAGAGCAGAGACCTCCCAGGATAAGAGAAAAGAAAAAGATAGAGAAAGAGGAAGGAGAAAACAACCCCAGACAAGGGGTTGGTAAGAGACAACGTCTCAAGAAAGACACGAATGAGGAAGACATAAACGCCATGGAAATAGTGGCAGAAGGAAACGAGGAAATGACGATTAATGACGATGGCAAACAAGATATTGCAAGCCAACATTAATCATGCGAGGGGCGCCCAGGACCTTTTTGTCCATACTATGGCAGAAAGGTCCTGTGGCCTCGGAATTGTGGCGGAGCCGTACAAGATACCAAATAAAAACTGGGTCCAAAGTGTAGACGGCTCCGCCGCAATTGTAAGAAGGAATGTGCGCGACTCCCCTCCTCTAAATCTTATCGGAGCGGGGAGGGGATTCGTAGTAGCTTCCTGGGGGCCTATCATAGTGATAGGGGTATATCTTCCGCCGAGCTTGGAAAATAGAGCTTTCGGCGGGAGATTAAGGATCCTGGAGCGGCAGATTGCCAAGCACCACCCCAGCCCGGTAATTATCGCGGGGGACTTTAATGCAAAGTCTACAACATGGGGTTCCCCGCGTACCGACTGGCGAGGTGGTGAGGTTGAAGAGTGGGCGGTGCAATGCGGCCTCATACTTTTAAACGAAGGAAGGGAAAATACGTGTGTGCGTATGCGGGGTGGGTCAATCGTAGACCTTACGTGGATGACCCGCCCCGCAACAAAAATGGCACGAGGCTGGAGAGTGGCGACGGAGATCGAAACATTATCAGATCATAGGTATATAGAGATCTCCGTCGCCACAACGACAAGGGAGGTCGCAGAGCGCCGC
Organism: Prenolepis imparis; assembly: GCF_030444845.1. Classification (NCBI taxonomy): domain Eukaryota; kingdom Metazoa; phylum Arthropoda; class Insecta; order Hymenoptera; family Formicidae; genus Prenolepis; species Prenolepis imparis. The sequence goes on along the minus strand of NW_028141338.1, from coordinate 47,984 downwards.
CGGCTCAGAGAGGCTAGCTCCAGGAAATGGGCCCTCAGGAAGTTGGATGGAGATATGTTTATGGCGGCGATTAACGCTGCCATAATAATAAGGGAAGGGGGGACCGGGAACCTTGAAGAACACAGGGTATGGCTGACGAGTGTCATACATCAAGCATGTGACGTCGCCATGCCCAGGGTTAGAGCCCGGTCCCCTAAGCATGCATATTGGTGGTCGGAGGACATAGCCGAGTTGCGACGGTCCTCCGACCACGCAAGAAGGAATGTGAAAAGGAGGGAAAGGCACGCGCTACTGGATCCTGAAGGATTGGAGGACGCGTGGGATGCATATAGGAATGCTAGAAATGCCCTGCGCGCCTCCATCCGAGAGGCAAAGGCGAGGACCTGGGAGGAACTAATCTCCTCCCTGGATAAGGACCCGTGGGGCCGTCCCTATAAAATAGTTCTAAACAAATTAAAGGGAGGGACGGCACCATTAACGGAGTCACTAGACCCCCATCTAGTCGAAAACATAATAGGCACCCTGTTCCCCCGAGTAACCGGTTTGGAAAACCCAATACAAGCGGGGGGGGGACAGGAGTGGAGTGAGACAGAGATGGGGGTCACAGGAGGGGAGATCCGGGATGCCGTCAAAAGGATCAAAAAGGGAAAAGCCCCTGGACCTGACGGCATCCACGGAAGGATATGGGTCCTCGCCTCTGCGGAACTTGCGGAGCCCATGAGGCACTTGTATAATGAGTGCCTCAAAACGGGCTCCTTCCCCCAGGTGTGGAAGAGGGCATCGATAGTCCTAATCCCGAAGGAAGGAAAACCCAGGGATTCGCCCTCGGCGTACAGGCCAATCTGCCTGTTGGATGAGGCGGGTAAAATATTAGAAAGAATTATCGCGGCCCGCCTCGTCCATCATTTGTCCCGGGAGGGTCCGAATTTGGACGAAAGGCAATACGGCTTCCGAGCCGGGCGGTCAACAATCGACGCAATATTGCGTGCCCGCTCGGTCTCGGAGGCCGCTGCGAGGGAAGGCGGGGTGTTGTTGGCGGTCTCTTTAGACATCTCAAACGCCTTCAACACCCTGCCATGGCACCGGGTGGGGGATGCCCTAAACTATCATAGGGTTCCCCCACACCTGGTGTCCATCATTTCGGACTACTTCCGGGACAGAAGCCTGGTCTATGTAGACCAGAACGCCGAGGAGCGCAGGGTCGAAGTATCATGCGGGGTTCCACAGGGGTCAGTATTGGGCCCCCTTATGTGGAACCTCGCTTATGATGTGACCCTGAGGACTGCCCTCCCCCCCGGCTGCGACGTCATCTGCTACGCGGATGACACGCTAGTCATGGCCGGGGGAGACACCTGGGGGGAAGCTGTAGCGCGTGCCAACATGGCTGTGGCCCGTGTCGTGCGCACAATCGAGGGAATTGGGCTGAAGGTGGCGCCTCAAAAAACGGAGGCCGTCTTCTTCCATGACGGCTCCCACGGGGCGCCACCCAAAGCCCAAATCATGGTAGGAAACACCTCTATTAACGTGGGGACCCAAATCAAATATTTGGGTCTCCACCTGGATGGCAAATGGGCCTTCGGCGAACACTTCCGCCAATTGACCCCGAGAGTCAGCAAGGCAGCGATGGCACTTTGCCGGCTGCTGCCAAACCTCGGGGGACCGGACGGAAGGGTTCGCCGACTTTACGCCGGAACTGTCCACTCAATGATAATGTACGGAGCCCCCGTGTGGGCAACAAAGGTAGAGACCACCCGCAAAATAAGAGATGCTCTGCATCAATTGCAGAGGCGGGTGGCCAACCGCATATGCCGGGGGTTCCGTACAGTTAGCTGGACGGCAGTGGGGGTACTCTCCGGAGTGCCCCCTATAGAACTCTTGGCCCGCATGTACGCCGAAGTCTATAGGCGTACACGCGGGCTCCAACGAGAGGGTATCATTGTCACGGACAGTGTCCGGCGTGCCCTAAGGACCCAGACCCGACGGCAGCTCATCGAGTGTTGGTCCGGCAGTCTGCAAGATCCACGACTGCCGGGACAATGGACCGTCGGGGCCATCCGGCCCTGCCTGGAACAGTGGTTAGGCAGGGCCAAAGGAGGTGTTTCGTACCGCATGACACAGGTGCTCACCGGACACGGATGCTTCGGTGAGTACCTGTGTCGAATTAAGAAGGAGCGCACGACACGGTGCCACCATTGTGGCCACGGAAGAGACACCGCCAGGCACACCATCGAGGAATGTGTTGCCTGGGCGGACGAGAGGGCGGAGCTCGCGGCCATAGTCGGGAATGATCTCTCACTGCCAGCAATAATAAAGGAAATGCTGGCGGAAGAGAAGGCCTGGACAGCGTTTTCCTCCTTCTGCGAGAGCGTACTCTCGCAGAAGGAGGTAGCAGAAAGAGAGAGGGAGGGAGCTGGGAGAAATGCACACTCCCAGCACTCAGAGGAAGAGGAGGAAACAGAAGAGGACGTACAGGAGGATGGGGACGTGCCCCCTCTTTCCCTGGCATCGGCGGGCCCGCCCGTTGGGGATGTCAGGGATCGGGGGGGGCTCGCCCCCAGTGGTAGTGGCGGAGGAGTAAGTGAAGAAGAGGAGGGGGGGAATGTGCCCTCCCTTTCCCCGTTGTCGGCGGACTTGTCCGTTTGTGGCGGGGGGAATCGGGGGGGGCGCACTCCAACTATACCCGCGTCGATTATCGATGCGGGATGAGGTCTTCGGGGGGGCACCAGGGACTCCTAAGTCCCAAGGTTTTGCCCCCCCCAGGACCTCACGGGACACGGGGGTGTGGGCGTGCTGGCCTCGCTTCGTGGGTCACTGCGCCCGTGCCCCCGTTCAGGCAATCCCCCGGTCGCGACCACACCTGCTCACACATTGAGTGGGATGGTCGCGACCGGGGGACCGAGGGGGGGTTCGCTCGCTCGCGGGACCGAGCCTGCTCGGTCCCGCGGGTTGCGACCTTCCTCTCAAGGATGTAGATGCGGCGGGAAGGCCCTCTCACCGGGAGCCGTAAGGCACCGGCGGGAGGGCACTAGCGCCGTAGGGGGTCCCCTTCCCCTTCAGGGAAGGGTTTCCCCGGTGAGGGCCTCCAGGGTGGACCGCCGAATCCCCATTCCTACGGGAGGGGGAGGGAGCACCACTCTGGAGGCGGGGGTGGCGGCTCGAGCGGGACACTCGAGCCGTGACCCCGCCCCCTAAACTCTTTGGGAGGGCGCGACGCGGGGTTGATACCGCCCTGCGTCGCAACCGCGAGGACCCCGCACGATGCAATACGCGGGGGGGAGAGTGTCGCCTTCAGCGACACTCTCCTAAGGAGGGATAAGGCGGGGGGGCGGCGAGTTGGCATGGGAAACCAGCATCCTCGCCGTCCCCCATTAACGCCCGAGAAGGTATCCGTAGTGGTTTTAGTGGGTAGGTCTTGCGCCCCCTGACCGATCCATTCGTGGATCGGCCAAGGGGAGCAAGGAGTCCCACATAACCATCCGTCCTCTTCCCGGAGGCGGGGGTATCCATGAGGATTTCCACTACGCAACAAAAAAAAAAAAAAAGGTTAGGTTAGGTTCTCTCTCGTGGGATGCGGCCTTGCCGTGGCGAGAGAGCTCACCCCTTGCAAGAGGATAGTCTTGCAAGGGGTGCTAACAGCATCCCGTACCCGAGTAACGTCGGGTACATCAACTCCCCGAGTCTGGGGAGTTTCCCCAGTCTTGGGGAGCCCTCCCTGTGGGAGGAGGGGGCCCACTTCCCCTATAGAGCTTCGGCTCGTATGTGGTAGAGGATGGCGACCTTGAATACAAACGCCCGGTGGTATGGCACCGTTAGGGGATGGACATTGCACGGCGCCTTTGGCGCTGTCCTCCCTCCATGCTTTTGCGGCTTGTGCCGCTGGGGTTCCCTCCTCCGTGCTCTGGGGGGGGGTTTTCGGGGTTTCTTCCAGGGGCTTCCCCCCGGGTTTGCGGGGGTGGGGATCTCGTGCGGTGTGGGCCGCGGGGGTGGGGACCGACCGTGACTACCCGAGGGGCATCGCCCGGAGGGAGTCACGGTGGTCAGTCGCCGGGGCCGCTCGGACGTATTCCGAGGCGGGGCCCGGCGACGGGAAGTACTTCAGGGTGCTGGTTGGGAGTCCCCAGGCTGGGCAGCCTGGGTCTCCGTCCCAGCGTCCCTGAGGGGTAGCCGCGCCCGGGCCACTCGGACGTATTCCGAGCTCGGGCCGGGCGCTGCGTGGAGGTCACGCGTGGTTACCCGAGGGGCTTTGCCCGGAGGGTTTACCCAAGGGGCATAGCCCGGAGGGTGCCACGCGGACCTGCCGCCGAGGCCGCTCGGACTTATTCCGAGGCAGGGCTCGGCGGCGAGAGCAGGTACTCCTGGCCGGTCGGGACCGTTTCCCCTTCCGAACCGGCCGGTCAGGAGAGGCGTAGTCCCTTCCGCTGGACGTGATTACCGGCGGGGGGACGTGCTGGTCGCCACGGCGGGCAAGGTGTGGACGGGGAGCGGCGTCCTCACCCCAACCGTCCGTGGGGCCCCCTGGGTGGCGCCACCCCCAGCGGTGCCCGCGCTGTCGGAGGCGCGGGACCCCTGAAAAACCCGTGTGCGGTGTCACAGCTTCACACGGGGGAGTAAGGGGCTGGAGCCGGGCCAGGGGGGGTCTTTATCCCCTCTGGTTTCGGCATAGGTGGGCTCCCGGTGAGTCCACCGGGCCCGGCCGGCGGAGTGTGCCGGTCACGTTTCGGGCACTTCGTCGGTCGGTGGGAGATACGCCGGTCCACCGAGCCGCTGGGGGTAATGGGATTAACAAAAAATGACGGATCTAATTACAACAAAAAAAATAAATACGGGTGGTAACCCCTCGTTTACAGCGGGGGAGAACGGAGAAGAAGGAGAGAACAGGAGGGCGACGAGGAGCGGAGCAAGCTCGGCTCCCAACACCCCTGTCTCCACTACAACTGAGGGGGCCTTGACTCAGGAACGGGTCAGGAGTCTTATAGGGGATGCCTCTCCCAGAGTGGTTCTGGACCGCGTGCAAATGGGAACAGAGGAGGCTGTTGGGGGAACGTTTGTCCCTCCAACAGACTATAAAAAGCGGGAGAGACTCATGAGGGACAAACGTCGGAAGAACGTAAGGACTGAAGGCTATTCAAGGACGAGAACGTTGGGGACGTCCTCGACCCCTTTGTCTGCGGCGTTGAATAAAGACGATGAGAGGGATGCGGAGGAGAACCGGAGTAGAGATAGGTCCTCCCTCAACTCTGGTTCGGAGCAGGAGGAAATGGACACCAGGGGGACTACTTCCGATGACGTCCAAAAAATAAGGAAGGGAATGCCTTATAGCACAGGGCTGAAAATCGGCATGCAAGCAGCTCGCCGCCAAATGAAGAGGGAGGAGGAAGAAGATACCTACCTCCAAGCGGATAGAGAGCTTAGAGAAAATTGGCTGGAGGGGTGTAGCACCCGCTCCATGCAGGTCCTTCTGGGATGCCCCTCTGAGGAGAGGATGGAGGACCAACGCGGGCTCAGGGATCTCACTGCCACAGAGATCGTTGCAGAGACAATGAAGAGTGTGGGGGCGATTCAGAAAATATCCACTTTTACGAAAGGCTACAAGGGTACCTCTCGTAAAACTCTTAGGGAAACTGCCGAGGTTTTTACCTCGGCAGTGATGGAATTATGCCGCCGAACACAAAGCGGCGAGTCTAGGAGGCTGTTAGAAGAAAACAACAGGCTTAAGGAGGAACTAGCCTTAACGAGGCAAAATATGGAGAGAATCTTGGGGGAGGTCCAGGTACTGAGGGGAGAAATCGCTTCCCTTCAACGAAGGGAGGCTTTCCTTGCCTGTACCCCCTCCCCCATGGAAATCTCCACCCAGTCTTCCCGAAAGGGAGAAGGGGCTGCTAGGAGGATAGGGGAGGGAGATAGTAAGCCCCCCACCACCACCCTGGGGGGAAATCCCAATTTCATCGCCATGGAGGCCAACATCTCTAAACGGATTATGGAGATGGTCTCGGCCCGTTTGGCGGTGGTCGAGGAGAGGCTCCCGGCGGATAAAGACTTCCGCCCCGAGCTCGGGAATTCTTTCTCTAAAAAGAGGGAACCGCCTGGGGCCGCTCCCTCGACATCATACGCAGCAGCGTTGAAGTCCGGGGGGAGGGTCCGGGAGGAGATGCTCGAGAGGGCTAATCCCCCCTCTAAAGCTTCCACATCCCGAGAGGGGCGGAAAAAAGTTAAAGGAGCTGCGACAGCGCAGCCTTCCAAAGCCCCAGCAGCTCCACTAGGGAAGTCCGACACACCGCAGCAGACTGAGATAGCTGGGGAAAAGGGCGGCTTCACCAAAGTGGAATCAAGGAGGAGCAAAAGGAAGGCCAATAAGCCTTCCGTAGAAAAGGCGCAGCCCCCAAAAGGAAGTTTGCCTAAAGGGGGCAACGCCGAGAAGAAGAAGGGGACTCCTAATAAAGAGGAAGCAGTGCGCCTGAAGGTTGGGGATACCACTCAGCCTCAGGCGAAGAAGAAAACCAAAGTCCACCCCCCCAAGAGAGCGGCTATACTGATTAGTATGGCCGTTCAGGGGGGGGACGCTATGGAGGTGACGGATTCCGCCGGGCAACCTGTTAATAGGCAACTCGGGGAGCTTGTAGCGGGGGTCCAAAAAGATGTCCGTCTCAAGGACTTCGGGATTCCCACTCTCAAGCCGAGAAGGGCTGCTACTGGCGGCATCCTCTACGAAGTAGTAGGAGAGGGGAGCGCAGACAAAGCGCAGAAACTTGCGGAGACCCTCAGGGCGGCTCTGGAGCCGAAAGGAGTGAGGGTCTCCGTACCCGTAAAGATGGCCGAGCTCAGGGTTTTTGGCCTAGACGACTCGGCATCCTCAGAGGGAATAGTCGAGGCCTTAGCCTCAACTGGGGGCTGTCCTGAGGGGAACATCAAGGTGGGTAAAATCACCAGATCCCCTAGGGGCGGTCTGGGGAGTTGTTGGGTGCAATGCCCGGCTCTTGCAGCCAGCAAGATCCTGCGCTCGGGTCCAATACAAATAGGATGGATCACGGCAAGAGTAGAAGCCCTGGCGGCTCGCCCACTGCAATGTTACAGATGCATGGGAGCGGGCCACACCAGGGCCACGTGTACGTCCGAGGTGGACCGCAGCGGACTATGTTACCGCTGCGGAAAGCCCGGCCATACAGCTGCCGGCTGCACAGACCGGCCTTGCTGCCCGTTCTGCCGTGACAATGGGCGCAAGGCTGATCACCGGTACGGGGGAGGGGGATGCTCCTACTCCCGTGCCGGAAAGAAAGGGGGGGTCAAAAACTCAAAAGAGTTAAGCAAAGAGAAGGGGAAGGGGAAGGAGAAAGAAGGAGAGACAACACCCCCACCCCCCAAGGATGCGGCCCAAGTGGCCCCTAGGGAGAATTGCCAGGAGGAGGCGGCTGTGCAAACATAATGTTGCACAATAGCCGCCTTCTCCAAACAAATATTAATCACTCCGCCAGGGCGCAGGACCTATTATTGCAGCACATGGCGGAGTGGAATATTGACTTGGCGGTGGTGGCGGAGCCATATCAGGTCCTCCCAGGAACAAATTGGTTAGGGGACACAGTGGGCTCCGTCGCCATTATTGGGGACAGGCGGTCAAATTCCCTCCCGCTCTCCATTGAGGGGAGCGGTGAGGGATATGTGATCGCAAAATGGGGGGAGATCGTCGTGGTGGGGGTCTACTTCTCGCCAAACAGGGACCTTGCCCAATTCGAGGCATATCTGGGACGGGTGGGGGCGAAGATTAACCGTTTCCTGCCCGGCCTGGTATTGGTCATGGGGGACCTCAATGCCAAATCTGGCGAGTGGGGTTCTCCCGTGACCAATGCAAGGGGCGATGTCCTTGGTGAATGGGGGGCGGAGCTCGATCTCTTAGTTTTAAACAAAGGATCGACTCACACCTGTGTGCGGCAGAACGGGGGATCAATTGTCGATGTGACATGGGGATCTCCCAGAGCTGCGCGCATGGTGACCGGCTGGCGTGTGATGGGGGGGTCTGAGACCCTCTCTGATCACAGATACATACGGATGGAGGTCTCGGACCCCTCCTTGGGCAGTCAGCCGCGCTCTCCAGGCGGGGGTAGACCACTGCCCCCCCGATGGGCGCTCAAGCATCTCGACAGGGACGCCTTGAGGGTGGCCGCTATTGCAAAGGCGATGGAGGAAACTCCCGCGCCTGGTGCCTGTGACGTGGATGAAGAGGCGGCCTGGTTTCGAGCGGCCATGACCGATATATGCGATACGGCCATGCCGCGGTGCCAGGCCGACAATAAAAGGAGGAGAGTGTACTGGTGGTCCGCGGATATAGCGAGGCTCCGAGCCATATGTATCCGGACAAGGCGCAGGTACACCCGTTGTCGTCGCAGGCGCCATGAAGAAGCAGAGGCGGCCGAGCTGTTGGAGGGATATCAAACTGCAAAGAAATCCCTCCAGCGAGCCATCAAGGAGGCGAAAGCTCAGGCATGGGACGAGCTCCTGCAGACCCTTGATAGGGACCCGTGGGGGCGCCCTTATCTGATCGTCAGAAAGAAACTGCGATCAGGGGGTCCGCCGATCACGGAGGGTCTCCACCCTCGATTCTTGGAGGAGGTCGTCTCCACTCTCTTCCCCTGTGACAGAGGAGAGGAGGGTGGGGAAGGACCAGCAGGTCCTGAGGTCCAAACTAACTGGACCGAGGACTTGCAAATAACGGGGGAGGAGCTCACCCGGGTAATCCGCAGGCTTCGGGCAAAAAATACCGCCCCGGGGCCTGATGGGATCCCAGGAAAGGCCTGGGCTATCGCGTTGAGCATTCTCGGTGGCCGGATGAGGCAGTTGTTTGACAACTGCCTCAAAATGGGACGTTTCCCCCGCATATGGAAGGAGGCGGGACTCGTTCTGCTGAGAAAAGAGGGGCGCCCCGCGGACTCTCCCGCGGCGTACCGTCCCATCTGTTTGTTGGACGAGGCGGGCAAGCTCTTTGAGCGTATTATTGCGGCCCGCCTCAGACTGCACCTGTCACGGGTAGGGCCCGATCTGGCGGACTGCCAGTACGGATTCCGAGAAGGTCGATCTACGATAGATGCGGTGCTGCGCGTGAAGGCCTTCTCGGATGAGGCGGTCCGCCGGGGCGACGTGTTGTTGGCGACGAGCCTTGATATATCGAACGCCTTCAACACGTTGCCCTGGAGATATATACGAGAGGCGCTTCGCTATCACGAGGTGCCTCTTTATATTCAGGAGGTGATCGGGAACTATCTTAGTGATAGGTGCATCACATACAGGGGACGGTACAAACAGCTGCACACAAGGGAAGTATACTGTGGGGTTCCGCAGGGTTCGGTCCTTGGACCAATCCTGTGGAACCTTGGATACAACTGGGTGCTGCGGGGCGCCCTCCTCGCGGGCCTGCACCTGGTGTGTTATGCCGATGACACGCTGGTGCTGGCCCGTGGGGAAAATTGGGACGAAGCCGCGCGCAGATCGCGCGCGGGGGTGACTCTCGTCGTTCGCCGGATTCGCGCATTGGGACTAAGGGTGGCCCTCCAAAAAACAGAGATCATGTTCTTCTCCGGGGCACGAAGGGGGGGGCCGCCCTGGTCCCATATCTCGGTAGAAGGGGTCCGAATGGAAGTAAAGCCCCAGATGAAATATCTGGGACTAACACTTGACAGCCGTTGGGACTGGAAGGATCACTTTCGTCGCTTGGCCCCTCGAATTAGGGCGGCGGTCAACAGTATTGGCCGACTGCTGCCCAACATCGGGGGGCCCAAGGAGAGGACCCGCCGCCTCTACATGGGGGTGGTCGGGTCCATTGCGCTCTACGGGGCTCCGGTGTGGTCGGGCAGCCTGACGGTCGCCAGCGTAAAGTCGCTGCATGAATTGCAGCGGCAGCTGGCTGTCAGGCTTGTCCGAGCCTATCGCACCGTCCCCGTAGAAGCAGCGTGTGTGGTGTCAGGGTCGATACCATGGTCTCTGCTAGCGGAGGTGTACAAAGAACTGTACAATCAGAAGAGGGACCTCCGCGAGCGGGGACTGGCCCTGACACAAAGAGCGGCGGAAGTGGAGAGGGCGAGGGCCCGGCAGCGCGCGGTCGACAGATGGAAGGAGAAGCTTCTCCTTCCACGAGCGGGGCTGCGAGCTGTTGGGGCCATCCGTCCGATTCTGGACCAATGGCTGGAGAGACCCTTCGGACTCACCTACCGAGTAGTGCAGGTGCTCACCGGGCACGGCTGCTTTGGTGAGTACCTGCACGAAAAGGCGGGACGCGAGGCAACGACGAGATGTCACCATTGCACGGAGGTCAGGGACACGGCGCAGCACACGCTGGAACATTGCCCGGCGTGGGCGGTGCAGCGTCGTGCCCTGACCGATGTGATAGGGGAGGACCTGGCTCTCTATACTGTGGTCCTAGCTACATTGGAGAGCCAGGAAAAATGGAACGCCGTCGCCTCCTTCTGCGAGGACGTTATCTCGCGGAAGGAGGTTGCGGAAAGAGAAAGGGAGGGCGATCCGGACGCCGACCCCATGAGAAGAAGAAGGGGCGGCGTCCGGCGTCGTCGCTTCGCTGCTCAAGCGGCGATAGATTGAGAAGAAGGCGGCGGAGTGGGAGGGACATAAACCGGCTTGCCGGTCGGTCCCTCCCATCCCGCCGTGGGAGGGAGGAGTATGGAGGAGCGGGACGAGGGGGACACGGTCTTCACCCCACGGGATGGAGACCTGGAACCCCTTCCTCCCGCTGAGGGAGGCCTCCTCTTTGGAGGTCTCTCGTAGGTGCCCCCTGGCCCGCGGCCGAATCCTAACCCCCTTTTGGGGGCGGAAGGAGCCGTGGTACAGGGGGCGGGGGGCTTGCAGAGTTCTGGGAGCGGGGGCTTCTAGGACTCATTGCACGCAGACCCCCACGAGGGGAAGAGAGGTGGGTGGCCCCACTTCTCTTCTTCAGGACCGGGGTCAAACCCGGCCCTTATGTCAAGGAGGGGAGCGCAAGCTCAGCGTACTGCGGCCCCGGAGCATGCGAAAGCGATTCCCGGGGCCGCAGTACAAGCGCTCAGAGGGCCACCGTGTGGTTTTAGTGGGTCGGGGGAGTCCCCGGGACGCATTTGAGTCCCGGTGGCGTTGATCCCAGCCCCACATAACCCTCCCACCTCCCCCGAGGTGTGAGGGTATGCGGTCGCGCATTTCCACACGCAAAAAAAAAAAAAAAAAAAAAGGTTAGGTTAGGTTAGGTTAGGTTAGGTTAGGTTCTCTCTCGTGGGATGCGGCCTTGCCGTGGCGAGAGAGCTCACCCCTTGCAAGAGGATAGTCTTGCAAGGGGTGCTAACAGCATCCCGTACCCGAGTAACGTCGGGTACATTAACTCCCCGAGTCTGGGGAGTTTTCCCCAGTCCCGGGGAGCCCTCCCTTTTGGGAGGAGGGGGCCCACTTCCCCTATAGAGCCTCGGCTCGTATGTGGTAAGGGATGGCGACCCGGAATACAAACGCCCGGTGGCATGGCACCGTTAGGAGAGGGCATTGCACGGCGCTTCGGCGCTTGCCCTCCCGCCATGCATTTTGCGGCCCGGGCCGCGGGGTTCTTGCTCTGGTGTCTCGGGGGGGTATTTTTCGGGGGGTTTTCTCCCGGGGGTATTTTCCCCGGGGTCTCGGGGTGGGGATTTTTGCGGCCGGGGCCGCGGGGGAGGGGACCAACTGTGATCACCCGAAGGGCATCGCCCGGAGGGTTTAACCCGAGGGGCATCGCCCGGAGGGGATCACAGCGGTCAGTCGTCGGGGCCGCTCGGACATATTCCGAGGCGGGGCCCGGCGACAAGACGTACCCCAGGGTGCTGGTTGGGAGTCTCCAGGCTGGGTAGCCTGGGTCTCCGTCCCAGCGTCCCTGGGGGGTAGCCGCGCCCGGGCCACTCGGACGTATTCCGAGCTCGGGCCGGGCGCGGCGTGGAGGTCACGCGTGGTTACCCGAGGGGCTCTGCCCGGAGGGGTTACCCAAGGGGCATAGCCCGGAGGGTGCCACGCGGACCTGCCGCCGAGGCCGCTCGGACTTATTCCGAGGCAGGGCTCGGCGGCGAGAGCAGGTACTCCTGGCCGGTCGGGACCGTTTCCCCTTCCGAACCGGCCGGTCAGGAGAGGCGTAGTCCCTTCCGCTGGACGTGATTCCCGGCGGGGGGACGTGCTGGTCGCCACGGCGTGTAGGGCAGGGCCGGGGAGCGGCGACCCTGTCCAAAGCGTCCGTGGGGCCCCCCGGGTGGCGCCACCCGCTGCGGTGCCCGCATTGTCGGAGGTGCGGGACCCCTGAAAGCCCGTGTGGGCGTCAAATCTCACACGGGTGTGTAAGGGGCTCGGAGTCTGGCCGGGGTGTGGTATCCCCCCGGCCAAGACATATGTCCCCTCCCCGGGGGAACTTGGGGCCCGGCCTTGGGGTGTGGCCGGTCATGTTTCGGGGCACCCCTTGGCCGGTGGGGGTATACCCTGGGGGACGGAGCCGCAGCGGGACAGCGGGATCAACCAAAAATGAGTAGTGATAATCAAACAAAAAATAATACAGATGGAGCGAGATTGCGGAAAGAACTGGAGGAGGCGTTCAACAAAGGAGACGCCTGCACTTCTCAAGAAGAGAAGTATTTTTGGCATGGGGACTTATTAAGGCCGGTCACAGTAAATCTGGTAGACCTGGCTAAGTGTGACTCGACCAGCAGCCTTTCCTCGACTCTTTCTAAGACGTCGAGTAAGAGCAAAGCCAAGGACGGTTCTGCGCAAAAGCGCCAAAAGAAAATAATGGAGCGTGAAAAGGCGAGAAGCAACACACTCGCGCAAAAGAGAAAAATGGAGGAATCCGTAACCTGCACGGACACAGAAATAGATACAGACAATCTACTAAGTGAAGGGGAAGGGGAAGGCAATATTTCAAGACCTGCAACAACAACCATTCTCAATGAGAAAGACTTCCCCGCACTCCGTACCAGGTCACATATGTCGGTACAGGAACAGAAGGGAAAAGGAGAAGCCGGAAAGGGACAGGCTCCATCACCGGTGCCTGCAATCGGACAGGAACAGGCTCTAATACCAGTGCCTGTACTCGGGCAGGAACAGGCTCTAACACCAGTGCCTGCACTCGGACAGGAACGGGCTCCAACACCAGTGCCTGCACTCGGACAGGGACAAGCTCTAATGCCAGTGCCTGCACCTGAACAGGCTCTACCATCGATACCGGGCCAGCCACCAAGCACTGGAGAACAGGAAACACGGAAGGCTGAGAAAGCTAGGAGGAAAAAAGAAGAACAGGAAGCACGCACGGAACAAGTAATACTGGACCCCTTGAAAGAGCCAAATCCAGGTAAATCGTACTACGACTTCCTTGAGAGGATAAGGGACAAGGGAGATGAATATAACGAGGCACCAATCCCTGACCTAGCAGCAATCGCCTCAGAGAAGGCGATGGCAATATATAAAGTGGCCGTGCTGTCGAAACAATTGAAAGGCCCATTGGTGAGACAGGCCAAGGAAGCAGCCGCAGATATGTGCGCGGCTGCATCAGTACTGGCTATAAGGGCGCAAAACCCGACAGAAACCTCAGCTGAAAAGCAAATAAGGAATCTGCAAAACCAAATACACCAGTTGAGGCTAGAGAAGCAGCAACTGGAGCGAAGAGTGGAACGGGAATGCAGAAACAAATCTCGTAGAAAGCCCCATTCGGAAACATCAGATGACGAAAGGGAAGGACCGCTTAGCGCAGATAGCGCCAGGATAAGAACTAGGGCCAGAAAACGGATTGACAGAGCCCCACTTCCACCCAGAAGTGGGGGGGTCCTGTCAACCCATGGAGATGGGATAATCAGGGAAACCTCGCTTCCACCTGAGGGTGGGGAAGCCTCCCTGATTGAGGACTATGAAATGCGGGGGGTCTCACCTCCACCACAAGGCGGGGGAATCCCGGGCATCTCAGGAATAGGAAGAATGAGGGGTCAGGACAGACACATAGAGATGATGGACGTTGTTAACAACGAGGAGGAACATTCATCCTTCTACCGCAGCGAGGACACCACCCAATCGGGTTGGAGAAGGGACAATCCCCCTTCTAACACAAAGGGGACAATGTATATAAAACAAGGACATGTTGAATACATTGTCCCACAAAATAAGAAGGAAGAGGAGGAGGCCAAGGAAAGGGAGAAATTTATGGCCATGGTGGCGATGATTGAAGGCATTGTTGTGAGGGAGCTGGACAAACGACTGGGCTGTCCCATAAAAACATATGGGGAAACCCTGAAAAACAAAAAGGAGGGTAAGCAGGAAAACAGGGAACAGCAACAACAACAACAGCCCCAATCAATTAAAAGAACAAAACCGGTAACAGCCGGACATAGAAATCTGGCACAAGAGGAGAAACCTGCTGCTGCCAAACCAACTGTCAAGAGTATAGAGGTCGTTAAAAAGGCGGTCAGAGTTGTACCTGCCACAACTCTTAATCCACCTTCGCGGCCGGCAGCAGAAAGGGTCTCCAAGCCTAAAGTCAAGGAAACGGGAAAGGGAAATAAAACAGCCCCACCTCCACAGAAGCAGCCAGGAGCGAAATCTACTCCCCTGGCCACAGGGAAGAAAAAAGTAGGGGCACTACAAACACCCCAGGCCCCAAAGCCTTCGAATACGGACGCCCCTTCCTGGAGCGAGGTGGTCTCCAGGAGGGTAAGGAGAACAAAAACGACAGCAGCGGCTACGAACGAGGTTGTTGCAGCTGCAAAGGCGAAGGGAGGCAAAGCAACTATAGCTGCCAAACCCTCCCAACCTGGCCAAGAGGCCAAATCGAAAAGGAGGAGAGAGCCAAGAACAGCAGCGATAACGCTGACGTGTCCTCCCGGAACATATGAAAAAACCCTCCGGGAGGCTCGGCAGAAGATGGAGGCCAAAGGCCTAAATATGGAAGGAGCCAAGATTAGACGAGGAGTCACGGGCTCATATATCTTTGAGATTCCGGGGGCGGGCAGCCATGAAAAAGCAGATAAGTTCGCCCTCGGAATGAGGGAAGCCTTAAGAGGCACGGTGGGCGCAAGGGTGCAGCGCCCAACAAAAATGGCTGAGATAAGACTTCGGGGGCTCGATGAGTCCATCAGAGCCTCCGAAGTGATAAAAGCGATAGCCACAGCAGGTGGCTGCGAAGAAGAGGAAATCCACCTGGGGGAAATAAGAAAAACCCCAGGTGGAATGGGGATCGTCTGGGTCCGCTGCCCACTAACAGCGGCAAACCGCATAGTGGGTATGACCAATTTAAGGATAGGATGGGCACTTGTGCGCGCCGAAATACTGGACACCAGACCCCTCCAGTGCTACAAATGCCTGGAGGGGGGGCACGTGCGCGCGCGGTGCCCTAATAAAGAAGACCGTAGCGGTAAATGTTACCGCTGCGGAATTGAGGGCCACGCAGCCAGAAACTGTGTGGCTGAAGTCAGCTGCCCGGTATGCGCAGACAAGGGACTTCCCGCCAAGCATAGGGCGGGAAGTAAATCGTGCATACCGGTGCAAAAGGGCAGAAGGGGAGTCCCACTTAATAAAGTAGTGAATCCCCCCTCCCCCAGGAAGGTCCTTACCCCCCCTACGCGAGAGGTGGTGGGGCCTCAAACACAAAAAGAGGCTCCCCCCCTAATCGACCTAAATACCACGGTGGAGGCCCCGAAAGAACAAAGGCCTCCACGCACAAGGGGGGCTAAGAGGGAGGAGGAGAAACTCCCGGAAGGAGGCGCTAAGAAAACGCGCCTCCAACTAAATTTAATGGATGCAGATCCCACCGCTATGGAGGTGGGACCCGTGGTTGTAGTCGCAACTGAAGATGGCTTGTAAGGTGTTACAAGCAAATGTGAACCATTCAGGGCCAGCCCAGGATCTCTTCGTCCAGAATATGGCGGAGAGAGACTGCGGCCTGGGGGTCGTAGCCGAGCCGCACCGTGTACCAGAGAATAACTGGGTAAGTAGTACGGACGGCTTGGCTGCGATCACCCACAGAGGCGCGTCAAACTCCCCCCCGATGGAGCTTTTAAAATCGGGGGAGGGCACTGTCACGGTAAGATGGGGGTCCATCATTGTAGTTGGTGTGTATCTCCCGCCGAGTCTCAGTAGAAGAGACTTTTGCGGGAGATTGCACGCCATTGAGAGACAGCTGACGGAATACCACCCCGCCCCGATGATCGTCGCGGGGGACTTCAATGCCAAATCAGACGCTTGGGGTTCCCCGCGCGGTGACTGGCGGGGTGGTCAAGTATTGGATTGGGCGGCGCGAAGTGGCCTCCTCTCCTGTAACAGAGGAAGGAAGGCCACATGTGTAAGGAGGCAGGGGGAGTCAATCGTAGACTTAACATGGATCACTCCCTCTGCCTCAAGGTTGGTGAGCGGGTGGGAGGTGCTGACGGAGGTAGAAACCATTTCTGACCACAGATACGTGGAGTTCTCCGTCGGTGCCTTCCCCCGCGAAGTAATAGAGCGCCGCCGAAACAGAGAGGCTGTCTCTCGAAGATGGGCCCTCAGGAAACTTGATCAGGACGCGTTTCTGGCCGCGGTCGAGGCGGCCCTGATGGTTCGAGGAAGGGATAATAGGGGGGACCTAGAGGAAGAAAGGGCTTGGCTGCTTAAAACGGTAAACGATGCCTGTGATGCAGCCATGCCCAGGATAAAACGGAGGTCCCCCCGAAAAACGTACTGGTGGTCGGAGGAAATCGCTGAAGCAAGGCGAACCTCCGACCACGCCAGAAGGAAAGTCTGCAGGCGGAAGAAGTTCGAGCGGTTAGACCCCGAAGGATACCAGGACGCGTGGGACGCTTATAAAGAAAAGCGTGATGACCTACGCGTCCTGATAAGGAAGGCAAAGGCGAGAGCCTGGGATGAGTTGCTCTCCTCCCTGGATGACGACCCGTGGGGGCGCCCTTATCGCATAGTTTTGAAAAAACTAAAAAGTGGAGGCGCCCCAATCACGGAGTCTATGGACCCCCAATTCATCGGCCAAGTCGTGGACACCCTGTTCCCGCTGGAGGAGGGACATGCTAACCCGATTCCGGCGTTGGACTGGGTGTGGGACGAGGAGGCCATGGGGGTCACGGAGGGAGAGCTCCGGGATGCCATCAGAAAAATCAAAAACGGGAAAGCGCCCGGACCTGATGGCATCCACGGAAAAGTCTGGGCTCTCGCCCATCGGGGTCTTGCGGGGCCCATGCGGAGGATATACAACGAATGTTTCCGCATGGGCTCATTCCCACGAGAATGGAAGGAGGCAAACATCGTCCTCCTTCCAAAAGAGGGCAAGCCGAGGGATCAACCCTCGGCTTATAGGCCAATCTGCCTAATAGACGAGGCGGGTAAGATTCTTGAAAGAATCATAGTGGACCGCCTCGTCTACCACTTGTCCCGGGAGGGTCCTAATCTCAGCCAGGAGCAATACGGCTTCCGGGTCGGACGATCTACTATCGACGCGATACTTAAGGTTCGTTCGATCGCGGAGGCCGTAACGGAGGAAGGCGGGGTGTTGTTGGCGGTATCCTTAGATATATCAAACGCCTTCAACACCCTGCCATGGCACCGGATCGGGGCGGCCCTGGACTATCACCGGGTCCCCCCGTATCTGGTGTCAATCCTGGCGGACTACTTCCGGGACAGGCAATTGGCCTATACGGATAGAAATGCCGAGGAACAAAAGCGTCGAATGGCATGCGGGGTTCCGCAGGGGTCAGTACTGGGACCCCTACTGTGGAATCTCGCATACGACGCTGTTCTTCGGCAAGCCCTCCCCTCTGGCTGTCACACGGTGTGTTATGCAGATGATACGTTAGTGATGGCCAGAGGGAACTCGTGGGAAGAAGCAACCGCTCGAGCGAATCTCGCCGTTTGCCGCGTTGTGCGCTTTATAAGACAGATGGGGCTCAAAGTGGCGCCCCAAAAAACAGAAGCCATCTTCTTACACGATGGCTCTCATGGGGCGCCACCGAGAGCCCACATCCAAGTGGAGGACACCTCGATAGAGGTGGGGGCCTGCCTTAAATATTTGGGCCTCCACCTCGATGGAAAGTGGACCTTTCGAGAGCACTTCCGCCGTATATCCCCTAAGGTAGAGAGGGCAGCAATGGCTCTTCAACGCCTGCTGCCCAATCTTGGGGGACCTGGCGGAAGTGTTCGAAGACTGTATGCTGGGACTATTCACGCCATGCTCCTGTACGGAGCCCCGGTATGGACGGAACGTCTGGAGGCCACCCGCGGCCCAAGAAATGCCTTAAGGCAAGTGCAGAGGCGGGTGGCCAATAGAATTTGCCGGGGCTACCGGACAGTGAGCTGGGCAGCTGTGGGGGTGCTCTCCGGAGTACCCCCTTTGGAGATGCTCGCCCGCATGTATGCGGACGTGTACACGCGTACACGCCAATATCAGCGGGCGGGCATCACAATGACGGAGAGTCTCAGGCATGCAGTGAGGGTCCACTCCCGACGGGCGTTGATCAGCAGATGGAAAGACAGCCTCGCAGATCAGAGGCTGCCAGGTCAGCGCACCGTCGGGGCTATAAGGCCCTGTCTAGAAAGCTGGCTAGACAGGGTCAAAGGAGGGGTGTCCTTCCATATGACGCAGGTGCTCACCGGACATGGATGTTTCGGTGAGTACCTGCAAAGGATAGGGAAAGAGCGCACAACGCGGTGTCATCACTGCGGCCACGAGTGCGATACCGCCCAGCACACACTTGCAGACTGTGTTGCCTGGGCGGGTGAAAGAACGGAACTCGTGGCCGCTGTAGGGAGGGATCTGTCATTGCCCTCAATAGTGAGGGCAATGACAGATAATCAAGAAGTTTGGAAGGTGTTCTCCTCCTTCTGCAGCAAAGTTATGGTGCAGAAGGAGGAGGCTGAAAGAGAGAGAGAGAGGGAAGGAGGAGAGAGAGAGAGTGAAACGGAGGAAGGGGACGTGCCCCCTCTTTCCCCGGCATCGGCGGCCTTGGCCGTTTGTGGTGTCGGGGATCGGGGGGGGCGCGCCCCCGGCGCAAGTAGAGGAGAAAACAGCGAGGAGGAGGAAGGGGACGTGCCCCCTCCTTCCCCGGCATCGGCGGCCTCGGCCGTTTGTGGTGTCGGGGATCGGGGGGGGCCCGCCCCCAGCGTAAGAAGGAGTAGCGAAGAGGTGGAGGACGTGCCCCCTCCCGCCCCGCCGTCGGTGGGCTTGCCCACTTGTGGCGGCGGGGATCGGGGGGGGTACGTCCTCAGAAAAAGGAGGAAGAAGGGAGACGAAAGTGCGGAGGACAGGGGAGGGCCCTCTCTTTCCCCGCCATCGGGGGGCTTGCTCACCTGTGGTGGCGGGGATCGGGGGGGGCCCGCCTCATACATACCCGCGTCGAAACACGACGCGGGATGAGGTCTCCGGGGGGGGGCTGGGGACGTCTAAGTCCCGGGGCTCCTCCCCGAAGACCTCTCGAGAATTGGGGGCGCGGGCGCGTCGGCCTCGTTTAGGCGGGGCCGGTGCGGTCGCGCCCCCAAACGGGCAACCCCCTCGGTTGTGGCCGGGTCCTGACTCCCAAGGGAGCGGAGGTGGCCGCAGCCGGGGGGGCCGAGGGGAGGGGTCTTTCGCCTGCGGGGTCGCGCTTTGCTCGGCCTCGCGGGGTGCGACCTTTCCCCTCACGGACGTAGATGCGGCGGGAGGGCCCTCTCACCGGGAGCCGCAAGGCACCGGTGGGAGGGCATCAACGCCGTAGAGGGTCCCCTTCCCCTTCAGGGAGGGGCTTCCCTGGTGAGGGCCTCCGGGGTGTTTTGCCGAATCCTCATTCCCTTTGGGAGGGGGAAGGAGCACCACTCTGGAGGCGGGGGGTGACGGCTCGAGCGGGACACTCGAGCCGTGACCCCGCCCCCCATCTTTTTTGGGAGGGCGCGGCGTGGGGTTGATACCGCCCTGCGCCGCAACCGCGAGAACCCGCGCTTGCGGGGGGAGAGTGTCGCCTTCAGTGGCACTCTCCTCGGGAGGTCTTAAGGCGGGGGGGCGGCGAGACGGCATGGGAAACCAGCATCCTCGCCGTCCCCCGTAAAACGCCCGCGAAGGTATCCGTAGTGGTTTTAGTGAGGTAGGCCTTGCGCCCCCTGACCGATTCATTCGTGGATCGGCCAAGGGGAGCAAGGAGTCCCACATAACCACCCGTCCTCTTCCCGGAGGCGGGGGTATCCATGAGGATTTCCACTACGCAAAAAAAAAAAAAAAAAAAAAAAAAAAAAAAAAAAAAAAAAAAAGGTTAGGTTAGGTTAGGTTCCCTCTCGTGGGATGCGGCCTTGCCGTGGCGAGAGGGCTCACCCCTTGCAAGAGGATAGTCTTGCAAGGGGTGCTAACAGCATCCCGTACCCGAGTAACGTCGGGTACATCAACTCCCCGAGTCTGGGGAGTCTCCCCAGTCCCGGGGAGCCCTCCCTGTGGGAGGAGGGGGCCCACTTCCCCTATAGAGCTTCGGCTCGTATGTGGTAGAGGATGGCGACCTTGAATTCAAACGCCCGGTGGCATGGCACCGTTAGGAGAGGGCATTGCACGGCGCCTCGGCGCTTGCCCTCCCGCCATGCACTTTGCGGCCCGGGCCGCGGGGTTCTTTCTCTGTTTTCTCGGGGGGGTATTTTTCGGGGGTTTTCTCCCGGGGGTATTCCCCCGGGGTCTCGGGGTGGGGATTTTTGCGGCCGGGGCCGCGGGGGTGGGTGACCACCTGTGACTACCCGAGGGGCTTTGCCCGGAGGGTTTACCCGAGGGGCATCGCCCGGAGGGAGTCACGGTGGTCGGTCGCCGGGGCCGCTCGGACGTATTCCGAGGCGGGGCCCGGCGACAAGTGCGGCCTCAGGGTGCTGGTTGGGGGTCTCCAGGCTGGGTAGCCTGGGTCCCCGTCCCAGCGTCCCTGGGGTCGGCCGCGCCCGGGCCACTCGGACGTTTCCGAGCTCGGGCCGGGCGCGGCGTAGTGGTCACGCGTGGTTTCCCGAGGGGCATCGCCCGGAGGGTACCACGCGGGCCTGCCGCTGGGGCCGCTCGGACTTATTCCGAGGCGGGGCCTGGCGGCGAGAGCTTGTACTCCTGGTCGGTCGGGACCGTTTCCCGTCCCGAACCGGCCGGCCGGGAGAGGCGGGGTCCCTTCCACTGGATGTGATTACCGGTGGGGGGACGGCTGGTCGCCACGGCGGGCAAGGTGTGGACGGGGAGCGGCGTCCTCACCCCAACCGTCCGTGGGGCCCCCCGGGTGGCGCCACTTGTCGCGGTGCCCCCTCTGTCGGAGGAGGGGGACCCCTGAAAACCCACAGGAACGTTAAAATTCCTGTGGGCCAGTAAGGGGCTCGGAGCCCTGTGCCGGGGTGCGCGTATTCCCCCCGGCCAGAGGCATAAGCCGGCCCCCCGGGAGTCCCCGGGGCACCGGTTGTGGGGGGCGACTCCGTCGTGATTCCGGTCACGTTTCGGGTCACGTTTCGGGTCGTCTCCCCGGCCGGCGGGAGATTCGCCGGCCGGTCGAGCCGCGGCAAGGAGTGGGATACATTACAATGAGCATCAACAAATCTACAATAAAAATCGGGGAGAATGAGGAGGTGAGGGAGGATGCGCAAGAAGATGCGCAAGCAGTGAGCGACAGCCTTGCTCCTGCAAGAACGACGGTGCAGCAGGTTCTGCAAGATTGGTCGCCAGACGGTGAACCATGGGAGACACCGCCCGCCAACATAGTGGCGAAGGCCGGGAAGAAAAAAACCGACGGGGAGGATGCCTCCCTGGTTCGGTCCTTGATGAATCTTCAGCGAAGATTGAGCCAATCACCGGTCCATAATCAACCGGAACGGGATGCACGCTCAGACACAGAGCCTATGGAAGAACCACAATCTTCTGTGGTTAACAATAACAATGGTGATGCGGTGACATTCGATGCACCGGAACAAATTGTAATCGACGTCTTCCCTCAGCATCTTCTCCTGGGCAAGGGAGAGCTAGGTAACCTTAGTGTAAACAATCAGGTTACTGGATCTGAGGCTAGTTATAATCCATCGCAAGAGATGGAGGTTGAAATGGACAATGCCTCAGTGGCATCATCCTCAGCTCAAGTTCTGGGGAAAAGAAAGAAACCGGATCGGGATAGTGATACGGACGATCCGACTCCACAAATCAGGAGGAGTTCGAGGACGAGCAAAGTCCCATGCGTTGCCACGGACGAAGAAACTTGCAGTAAGAGGATCACGCGTGGTACAAATGCGATCACTCGGAGTACGCATATCAATGTGAATACGGACTCTGAACCGCAATCACAATCGTGCTCCGAGGCAGAGGGTAGAGGTGCCAGGAAACCTCCTAAGAAACCTGGAAGAAGGAAGAGGAGCGTTGATGAGCCGACAATTGAGCAGAGGCTCCGCCCACTCCCGCAAAACATTGAGGAATTGGGCATCACCCCCGTCTCACAGATAAGAGCGTCGGCCATTGAATGGCTCGATGACATTGAAACGATAAGGGTTAATAGTAGCTATCAGGGTTACCTGAGTGGCCAAATAAGAAAGAGAGTCAGTGTCATCAAGGAAATCTTAAGAGTCTTTGGTGAGAAAATTGAAGATTCCGGTGATCCTGGTTACTTAAGGAGACGGAACACAGAGTTAGCTGCGGAACTCGCCTCATCGAAGCGGGAGACCGCCAAGCTGAGACGGGACGTGCAAGATCTCCAAAAGATAGTAGGAGATTTAAAAAAGGCTGTGGACGGAGGTCGATTTACTGAAAAAGCAGAAAAAGCAACCTCCCCGATCGAGATCCCCAATAAGGGTTCTAAATCCAAATCCAAATCCAAGGAAAGAAAGGACATAACTGCAAGTCCTAGTGTAAATGCGGCTAATATGCAATTTACAGATGTGGTCATGAGACCCCCGTTAAAAGGTATCTCTGTGCCGATCCCAGCAGTTGAGAGGAGTACGCTGAAAGCGTATCAAGACGTTGATGCAGAACTATCACGCCGCATTGTTGAGTTAACCTCACAAAGAAAAGAGCTGAGGCAATCCCTTAAGGAACACGGTCAGAACTCCGCTCCAGGAGCTGTTTCTGCTCAAGCTGCACCAATGGCCGCAACGAACAGACCTAAAATAATTAGCAATGTTCAAATTGTGGCCCCCAAGGGAAAAGTGACACAGACTCTACCCGAGACACAAGCAAGTGAATCAATGGCTGTAAACAGTCAAAAGGACGAAGCCTGGCAACAGGTAGAGTCGAAAAAAGACAAGCGACAAAGAAGGAAGAAGGCTAAACAGGCTGTCTCGGATAGCCAAAAGACCGGCACTGGGAAACCGAAAGGAACCAATAGCGGTGAAGCTAAGAGGAGGAGACCTCCCAGAACGGCTGCAGTCGCAATAAGAGGAGTAGCAGATGGCTTCTCCTACGCTGCTGCCCTGAAAAAACTGAGAGAGGAAATTTCGCTCAGTGACCTACAGATAGACAAGCCATCCATAAGGCATTCGGCCAATGGTGGCATTGTGATCGAGGTACCGGGCAAAGATAAGGCTCTTAAGGCTGAGGCCTTAAAAGAGAAAGTTGCCGGCGTATTAGGTGAAGCGGCAATAGTCACAAGACCCGTAGTCAAGGGGGAAGTGAGACTAATTGGAATAGACGACTCGGTCGTCACGGATGAAGTCGCGGACGTCATCGCTGTCGCGGGAGGATGCAAATCCGAGGAGGTGAAAGTTGGCACAATAAGACCCATGTCCAATGGATTGTTCACGGTCTGGGCTCAATGTCCCTTAGCGGCTGCGATTAAAGCAACCCAACAGGGGAAAATAAAGATTGGCTGGACAGTAGCCAGAATAGAACTGCTTAAAGCCAGACCGACCCAGTGCTATAAGTGCTGGGGACACGGACACCTGAGAGGAAAGTGCACCGCTACTGTGGACAGAAGCAGGACCTGTTTCAGATGTGGCGAGATGAACCACCCTGCACTGACGTGTCAGAACCCAGTCAGATGCATCCTCTGTGTGGAACAAGGGAAAGATCCCAATCACAGAGTGGGTTCAAACCAATGCAGGGCAGACTTCAAAACAAAGCCTGTTGCTGGATTGGAAAAGAGACCGGATCGGAGGCCGGTAGCTATGGAGATCGAGGATGAAACGGAAAGTCCTCCAGTGTAATCTGGGCAGAGGCTGGCAAGCCCAGAATATGCTGGATCAACACATGGCGGAGTTAAATGTCGCCATTTGCGCGGTGTCTGAACCACGCAATATACCGGACAATATCTTCTGGTATGGAAGCTGCAACAAGTTGGCAGCCATACATTGGAGACCTGTGGGGGCCTTTCAAGCCTGCTCCTTGGTCTACAAAGCTCGGGATTTCGTGGTAGTGGAGCACGGTGGCATCAACATAATATCGTGCTACATATCACCAAACAGCTCCAGGGAGGAATTCCTTGCGTTCCTTGATGAGCTGAGTGTGGCAATCAGAATTTTGAGTGGAAGGACCCTCATATGTGGGGACTTTAATGCAAAGTCCTCACATTGGGGGTCAAAGCGCACCGATCATCGTGGCGAGTTGGTCGACGAATGGGCCGCGGAACATGATTTGCGACTAGTGAACTCGGGTACTCTTCCGACGTGCATCCGACCACAAGGATGGTCGATAATCGACCTCACATGGTCAACTGCAGACATCCGCAGTACCATCAGTGAATGGAAAGTTATGCGTGACATCGAATCTTTGTCGGATCACGAATACATACAGATGTTGATCGGTCAAGATGACAAATGTTCGAGTATTAAGAACAAAGATCATAGAAGACTAATATACCCGAGGTGGAACATAAAGAAACTGGATGAGGACATATTCCGAGCAGTTGTGTCCTGGAACTGCGCAAACGCCAGTGAACTGGATGCCGAAGAAACGGCCGAACAAAAGGCCAAACGGATCGAGCAAGCTATCCATCAAGCCTGCGATGCAGGAGCGAACAGGATAAGGAAGAAGCATCCAGTGAAAGATCAAACGTACTGGTGGAACTCGGAAATCGAGAGAGTCAGAAAGATCTCGATAATGAAAAGAAGAGCTTGGACTAAAGCCAAGCAAAGAGGTAGACGCCCGGAAATGACCAGACAACTCAGAAATGAGTATATAATTGCCAGAAGGGTTCTGAAACAGGAGATTGATAAGGCCAAATTTCAAGCTTGGCAAGAACTCATCCGGACGATTGAGGATGATCCCTGGGGGTTACCCTATAAGATCGTTTTGAAGAGATTAAGGAGGTCATCTCCAAGTCTCACTGAGACTCTAAACAGGGATATAGTCGGGACCCTCCTGGAGTCTCTATTTCCCAGTGGCAGAGAATCTAACCCGGTGGAGGCATGGATGGATTGGCGATGGAACGAGGAAGAAGAAGAGGCCAACCTTATAACTGGCCGGGAAGTTTTCGAAGTCATCAAGCGTAAAGCTGGTGGCAACACCGCGCCAGGACCTGACGGGATCAAGAGCAAAATCCTTGGTAAACTGCCAGGAGAAATGATCCTTGACATTGCCGAATGCTTCAATACATGTCTAAAGGAGGGCACTTTCCCCGTCCGATGGAAAAGAGCTATGCTGGTTCTAATACCTAAAGGCGGGGATAACTCAATTGAGGAAATGCCGAAAGTTCGCCCGATATGTCTCCTCGATGAATTGGGCAAGGTCTTTGAAAAGACCATTGTAGATCGGCTTAACAGATGGATGAAGGACAACCCAAGGTTCCAGCTCTCGGAGGACCAGTTTGGCTTTAGAGAGGGAAGGTCAACCTGCGACGCCCTTACTCGGGTTCAGTCCGCAATAGAGGAGGCGATCCAGCAGGACGGTGTTGTAATTGCGATAAGTATCGACATTAGCAACGCTTTTAATTCGCTCCCGTGGCCTGTTATTAGGAAGGCACTGGAACAGAAGGGCTTCCCGGAGTACTTACGAAGAGTCATCGACAGTTATTTACATCAGAGAACTGTCGAATATGTAGATAAACAGGGCGATATCATTACCAGACCGATGACTGCTGGAGTACCTCAGGGATCGGTCCTTGGCCCGACCCTTTGGAACATCGGGTACGACAGCGTGCTTCAAGACGGCTGTGAGTTTGGGTGTCGGACCATTTGCTACGCGGACGATACTCTTATCCTAGCGACTGCAGACACGATTGCTACGGCCACAGCGAGGGCCAATATACAGACGGCTCTTATTCTTAATAGAATAAAAAGATTGGGTTTATCGGTCTCAGCTGGCAAAACTGAAGCGGTATTGTTTCATGGGCGGAGGAAACCAGAGCAATATCCGAGCGTTGTTATCGATGACGAACTAATTCAAACCGGTACGTCGATGAAGTATCTTGGCGTCATTCTGGACAGCAGAATGATGTTCAAAGACCATTTCGAGTACGTAGAGACCAAAGTCTCCAAAGTAACTCGAGCGTTAGGCAGGCTCATGCCCAACCTAAGGGGCCCCAGAGAAGCTAAAAGAAGACTCTACGCCAATGTTGTGACATCAATCGTGTTATATGCCGCGCCAATTTGGTGCGACGCCCTGACAACGGCGAGACGTAATCGCGAGAGGCTGGACCGGCTGATGAAAATCACCAATTTGAGGGTGATATCGGCATACCGGACAGTCTCTCTCGATGCGGCGTCAATCTTGGCGAGAATGCCACCGCTCCACCTGATGGCAGCAATGAGGAAACGTGTATATACGAGGACGGTTGATCTGAGACGGCAAGAGGACTGGTCTGCGAAGGCAGAAGCGGAGATCAGAGTTTCCGAGGCTCTGCTGACAAGGCGACAATGGGAGATTTATCTTCGAAGACCTATGATCGCTGGAATCCGCACCAGGGACGCCGTCCTGCCTAACCTCTCAGCTTGGTTAGACAGGAAACACGGGGGAATGGCCTTTCACCTGACTCAACTAATGACGGGACATGGCTGTTTTGCCTCCTATTTGTATAGGATAGGTAAAATAGGATCGCCAGTGTGTGAACACTGTGACGAGAACAAGGTGGACACTGCTGAACACACCTTACAGGATTGCGTGAGGTGGAACGCGGATAGAGATGTCCTGAAGTCTGTCATTGGGAATGACTTGAAACTGGAAACAGTGGTGAAGGCTATTACCTCGGAAGAGACAGCCTGGAGAGCGCTGACTCAATTCGCTGAGTCAGTTATGCTCGATAAGGAAAATCGGGAAAGGGAGAGACAAGCGCGCGAGGCGCTGATCCCACCCGAGTCAAGTGATGAAGAGGAGTCTGACACTTCCACAGGTGATTCGACACAATAAGGAAGAGTCCAATAGGGATGATCTAATCTGTATATAGTTTAGGTGTAGATAAGAAAGGAAAGATCATGCGCGCATGTGTATAATCTACATAGGGATGGCTTAGTCTAGCTAGTAGTTGGACTGGATTGTTTAGCTCTGATTAGAATTAAGCATATAGGGATGTGCGCAATACTGCTTAGTATGTGTGCAATGCGTATATAGGTTTGCAAATATATATAAATACGTTATGTCGTGTATATGGGGGTGTATATATATGTATATATTTATATATATGTATTACTTGGAGAGTTATACTCTATGTACTGTGTGGCTATGTATATATAACTTAGCTATGGGTGGGTATGAGTGTAGTGTATGAGTGTGTGTATATAAAGAGGCTATGTGTATGCATGTGTATGCATGTATGTATGTAAATATGTGTGTATATATGTATTTTAAGGAGATTACCGTGAGGAGGGTTTCGCAGTTAAATGCGAAGCTGGGTTGGGTCCGGGAACGTAATGCCGACAGCAGTTCTCCTGGGCCCAACACTGACCAGGAAGGAGGAATGCCTTCCGGTCACGGGCAGGGGTTTAGTGGGTAGGGCCGACCGTGGCTTGTTGTCCCTCGTGGGGGATCGGGTTTAGCCCGATCAACCACTTGAGACATGGAGCCGCGGCCGGAGGAGTCCCACATAACCCATGGGGCCGGCCCCATGGGTATCCGTAATGGATTCCCCTGCCCAGCGCCGTATCGCTAAAAAAAAAAAAAAAAAAAAAAGGTTAGGTTAGGTTAGGTTAGGTTAGGTTAGGTTAGGTTAGGTTAGGTTAGGTTAGGTTAGGTTAGGTTAGGTTAGGTTAGGTTAGGTTAGGTTAGGTTAGGTTCTCTCCCGTCGGTCGCCACCTTGTCGTGGTGGGAGAGCTCACCCAGTACACTGTCGTACTGGGTGCTAAGAGCGACCAGTACCAAGTTTACTTGGTACAAGGCCTTTCCATGCTTGGAAAGGCGGTGTGTGTGTGTGTGTGGATGAATGAATGAGGGCAGGACGGGCTCTTTAGGGTTGGTACCCAACCGTCCTATGGGTGGGATCCCCAGAAAGAAAAGCCAAACTTTATTGATACTACTATGATGGACACCAATAAAGAGACGACGATTACTGTCGCAGCGGGGTCGGATACCGCAGCGGCCGGTGGGAGGGGCTGTATTGTCCCGGCAGCCTCCTCATCGTCATCAAACGTCGGGCCTCCACGGGAGTTGGAAACGAGCTCCCGTGGTGAAATGGCGATCCGTTTCACCAAGAGTGGTCCTAAAGCCGTACAGCTGAAGGGTAAGCCTAAGCCTAAGGCTAGTCCTAAGGCTGGCACCTCACAGCCAACCGTCCGGCTAACAAGGGTGGACCGAGGCGGAAAGATCTCCGCAAGCACCGCTCCCTTAACCAGAAGGGAGAGCGAGAGACATACCACCACTGCGGCGACGAGACAGGCTCATGTCTCCCCGGACCCGCAGTGGGAGCATTCTTCCTCCTTCTCCTCATCCTCGGACGAGGAGGAGGTAATGGACGTGGACGTGGAGGAGGTCCTCGAAGACCAGAGGAAGGCAACGGAGGCAGTGGAAAGAGGCCGAGGTAGGCCTCCAACCACACAAGAATACACCGGCATGACGGCGGCCCGTGCCGATCGTCTCGCCATCTTAGAGAAGGAGGTGCGCCTAAAAGAGGCTTTATACGTCTTGGACGTGAATGCTCCGCCCAAGCGTACCAGGGGAAGGGACAGCCTTCCCACGGAGGAGGAACTGATGGCTGCGTTTCAAGCGCAGAAAACATCGGAGATCTACGCGAAGGCCTGTCGGCACCTTATGGCTGTCGACAAGACCTCCGATGTATCGAAGGGGCTGCAGTCGACCCTTAGCACGGCGCTAAGGAGAGCGGCGCGGGAGGTCACTGTAGCCCTGAGCGTCCTGATGGAGAGAGCGCGCAGCGCCTCGGAGGAACCAGTTCCTTCGCAGGAACTCAGCGCCCTGAAAGTTTACGCCCAGACGCTCAAGAGTGGTAAGGAGAAGGCGGACGCCGAGATCGATGATCTCAAGAGGTCGCTCGCGGCAGCCAAAGCAGAGCTGGCCACTGCGAGGGCATCCGTCTCTCCGTCGCGTCGACCCCCTGCTCTGAAGCGCAAGCTCAGAAACAGGGACGTCGACATGGAGAAGGAGGAGGACTCCGACCCGCCTGCACGGGACTCGGAGTGGTGCCCGAACATTCCGGCACCAAGCTCTGCTCTGAGAACAGTGGACAGGGGGACCTCCCCCTGCCCAACCGTAGTGGAGGACAACGCGGCCTCTAGTGGGCTTAGCCCACAAGAGGTTGAGGCTCTTCTGTGCAGGATCACAGAGTTAAAGCAGGAAGTCGACAACACGCGGGCCGAGATGGCGGAAGTCCTGGACTCCTCCATCTCGGCAATGCAAAAATGTC
The DNA here is from genome assembly GCF_030444845.1 of Prenolepis imparis. Classification (NCBI taxonomy): domain Eukaryota; kingdom Metazoa; phylum Arthropoda; class Insecta; order Hymenoptera; family Formicidae; genus Prenolepis; species Prenolepis imparis. The sequence continues at coordinate 18,318 of NW_028141338.1, read as the reverse complement.
GGGACGAGAATAGGGAGCTGCGTGGTCAGCTAGAACTCCGGGGGAGGAATAAACCTCCATCTACCGGGGTTCTGCGGGGGGGTAACGTTGCTGGGGGTCCGTCATCTTCTGTGAAGGGGGGGGGATCTTCGGTGGTGAAGGACTGTAATGGCTCGGGGGGAAACACGAACGAACTATGGTCGAAAGTTGTGGGGAGGAAGTCCGCGGGCGCCGATAAGCGCTTACCGCGGGCTTCCAAGGGGCCTGCGGCTCCGCTAGCCGGAGAGCAGGCGGGTGCAGGTCAAGCGGCGAAGCCTGACAGGAAGCGCCGCAAGACTGCAAAAAGAAAAAAGAAGAAGGGTCCACGAGCTCCCGCAACCGCGGCCGTAACGGTCACGATTGCGGGAAAGGAGGGCAGTGACCTGACCTACGCCCGGGTGATGGGCGAGGCGAGGGAGAAGATCTCCCTCCAAGACCTTGGCATTGCAGGGTCAAGGCTCAGGCCATCAATGATGGGGGGTCTCGTAATAGAGATTCCTGGGAAAGACCGCCTATCCAAAGCTCGGCAACTGGCCGAGCGGATGAAGGACTTGTTTAAGGAGAAGGAGGAGGTGAGGGTCACGCAGCCCCAAAAGACCGCGGAGTTGAGGGTCCGGGGCCTCGACGTGGCCACCACCTCCAAAGACGTCTCCCTGGCGATCGCTGCGGCGACGGGATGCCTGGAGGAGCTCGTTAGAGTGGGTGAGATCCGGCGCAGCTCGGACATTGGCCCAGGCTCAGCCTGGGTCTGCTGCCCGGTCTCGGTGGCCAGCAAATTGGCCAGAGCAGAAAAGCTGCAAATCGGGTGGAGCAGAGTCAAGGTGGAGACTCTGAAGGCTCGACCCGTTTTTTGTTTCCGGTGCCTCGGACACGGTCACGTCCGGGCCCGGTGCAAAGCGGTAGTGGACCGCAGCACCGCCTGTTACCGGTGCGGGGAGCTGGGCCACAGTGCCAAGGGGTGCACGGCGCAGCCCAAATGTCTGGCTTGCGCCGATATTGGCTTGCCTGCCGGGCACCGACTGGGAGGCAAAGGGTGTAGACCCAGGCCTCCCTCGAGACGGAAGGAGGATATGCCGCTCGCTGAGAGGATAGCAAAAGCTTCCTCGAAGCAAGCGTCGAAGACGAAGGCGGAAAAGCCCGGTAAACTCGCGGCGAAGCGAGTCCCTGCCGGGCCATCAACTGCATCGTCCTCTGGCCAGAAACAGAAACTGGCCAGTGCTAGGGAAGAGGTAGCGATGGAGACTGACACTTAGTCAGTCTCACTGACCACCATCCTCAACTCGGAGGATGGAGTAAATCCCACAGTCAAGTGGGATTTACGGGGACTGCAGATCCACAAGTCGGGGGACTTGTGGGTCATTGCACGTAGTCCCCCGTGAGGAGGAGAGTGTGGCGCGACACCCACCTCTCCTCATGAGGAGTGAGACAAACGTCTCCCTCCTCGCGAGAAGGGCGCGAGTCAACGCGCAGTCAGAGATGTTCTTGGACGTAATGCCTCTAGCGGTTCCCGAGAACATCTCGCAAGGCCGAGTGTCGCCGTCTGGTTTTTAGTGGGTCGGGGGTCGCTTATACCCCCAGCCCCACATAACCTACCTTGCCTCCCCCGAGGCGGGTGGGTATGCGGTTGCGCATTTTCCAGACGTTAAAAAAAAAAAAAAAAAAAAAAAAAAGGTTAGGTTAGGTTAGGTTAGGTTAGGTTAGGTTAGGTTAGGTTAGGTTAGGTTAGGTTAGGTTAGGTTAGGTTAGGTTAGGTTAGGTTAGGTTCCCTCTCGTGGGATGCGGCCTTGCCGTGGCGAGAGGGCTCACCCCTTGCAAGAGGATAGTCTTGCAAGGGGTGCTAACAGCATCCCGTACCCGAGTAACGTCGGGTACATCAACTCCCCGAGTCTGGGGAGTCTCCCCAGTCCCGGGGAGCCCTCCCTGTGGGAGGAGGGGGCCCACTTCCCCTATAGAGCTTCGGCTCGTATGTGGTAGAGGATGGCGACCTTGAATTCAAACGCCCGGTGGCATGGCACCGTTAGGAGAGGGCATTGCACGGCGCCTCGGCGCTTGCCCTCCCGCCATGCACTTTGCGGCCCGGGCCGCGGGGTTCTTTCTCTGTTTTCTCGGGGGGGTATTTTTCGGGGGTTTTCTCCCGGGGGTATTCCCCCGGGGTCTCGGGGTGGGGATTTTTGCGGCCGGGGCCGCGGGGGTGGGTGACCACCTGTGACTACCCGAGGGGCTTTGCCCGGAGGGTTTACCCGAGGGGCATCGCCCGGAGGGAGTCACGGTGGTCGGTCGCCGGGGCCGCTCGGACGTATTCCGAGGCGGGGCCCGGCGACAAGTGCGGCCTCAGGGTGCTGGTTGGGGGTCTCCAGGCTGGGTAGCCTGGGTCCCCGTCCCAGCGTCCCTGGGGTCGGCCGCGCCCGGGCCACTCGGACGTTTCCGAGCTCGGGCCGGGCGCGGCGTAGTGGTCACGCGTGGTTTCCCGAGGGGCATCGCCCGGAGGGTACCACGCGGGCCTGCCGCTGGGGCCGCTCGGACTTATTCCGAGGCGGGGCCTGGCGGCGAGAGCTTGTACTCCTGGTCGGTCGGGACCGTTTCCCGTCCCGAACCGGCCGGCCGGGAGAGGCGGGGTCCCTTCCACTGGATGTGATTACCGGTGGGGGGACGGCTGGTCGCCACGGCGGGCAAGGTGTGGACGGGGAGCGGCGTCCTCACCCCAACCGTCCGTGGGGCCCCCCGGGTGGCGCCACTTGTCGCGGTGCCCCCTCTGTCGGAGGAGGGGGACCCCTGAAAACCCACAGGAACGTTAAAATTCCTGTGGGCCAGTAAGGGGCTCGGAGCCCTGTGCCGGGGTGCGCGTATTCCCCCCGGCCAGAGGCATAAGCCGGCCCCCCGGGAGTCCCCGGGGCACCGGTTGTGGGGGGCGACTCCGTCGTGATTCCGGTCACGTTTCGGGTCACGTTTCGGGTCGTCTCCCCGGCCGGCGGGAGATTCGCCGGCCGGTCGAGCCGCGGCAAGGAGTGGGATACATTACAATGAGCATCAACAAATCTACAATAAAAATCGGGGAGAATGAGGAGGTGAGGGAGGATGCGCAAGAAGATGCGCAAGCAGTGAGCGACAGCCTTGCTCCTGCAAGAACGACGGTGCAGCAGGTTCTGCAAGATTGGTCGCCAGACGGTGAACCATGGGAGACACCGCCCGCCAACATAGTGGCGAAGGCCGGGAAGAAAAAAACCGACGGGGAGGATGCCTCCCTGGTTCGGTCCTTGATGAATCTTCAGCGAAGATTGAGCCAATCACCGGTCCATAATCAACCGGAACGGGATGCACGCTCAGACACAGAGCCTATGGAAGAACCACAATCTTCTGTGGTTAACAATAACAATGGTGATGCGGTGACATTCGATGCACCGGAACAAATTGTAATCGACGTCTTCCCTCAGCATCTTCTCCTGGGCAAGGGAGAGCTAGGTAACCTTAGTGTAAACAATCAGGTTACTGGATCTGAGGCTAGTTATAATCCATCGCAAGAGATGGAGGTTGAAATGGACAATGCCTCAGTGGCATCATCCTCAGCTCAAGTTCTGGGGAAAAGAAAGAAACCGGATCGGGATAGTGATACGGACGATCCGACTCCACAAATCAGGAGGAGTTCGAGGACGAGCAAAGTCCCATGCGTTGCCACGGACGAAGAAACTTGCAGTAAGAGGATCACGCGTGGTACAAATGCGATCACTCGGAGTACGCATATCAATGTGAATACGGACTCTGAACCGCAATCACAATCGTGCTCCGAGGCAGAGGGTAGAGGTGCCAGGAAACCTCCTAAGAAACCTGGAAGAAGGAAGAGGAGCGTTGATGAGCCGACAATTGAGCAGAGGCTCCGCCCACTCCCGCAAAACATTGAGGAATTGGGCATCACCCCCGTCTCACAGATAAGAGCGTCGGCCATTGAATGGCTCGATGACATTGAAACGATAAGGGTTAATAGTAGCTATCAGGGTTACCTGAGTGGCCAAATAAGAAAGAGAGTCAGTGTCATCAAGGAAATCTTAAGAGTCTTTGGTGAGAAAATTGAAGATTCCGGTGATCCTGGTTACTTAAGGAGACGGAACACAGAGTTAGCTGCGGAACTCGCCTCATCGAAGCGGGAGACCGCCAAGCTGAGACGGGACGTGCAAGATCTCCAAAAGATAGTAGGAGATTTAAAAAAGGCTGTGGACGGAGGTCGATTTACTGAAAAAGCAGAAAAAGCAACCTCCCCGATCGAGATCCCCAATAAGGGTTCTAAATCCAAATCCAAATCCAAGGAAAGAAAGGACATAACTGCAAGTCCTAGTGTAAATGCGGCTAATATGCAATTTACAGATGTGGTCATGAGACCCCCGTTAAAAGGTATCTCTGTGCCGATCCCAGCAGTTGAGAGGAGTACGCTGAAAGCGTATCAAGACGTTGATGCAGAACTATCACGCCGCATTGTTGAGTTAACCTCACAAAGAAAAGAGCTGAGGCAATCCCTTAAGGAACACGGTCAGAACTCCGCTCCAGGAGCTGTTTCTGCTCAAGCTGCACCAATGGCCGCAACGAACAGACCTAAAATAATTAGCAATGTTCAAATTGTGGCCCCCAAGGGAAAAGTGACACAGACTCTACCCGAGACACAAGCAAGTGAATCAATGGCTGTAAACAGTCAAAAGGACGAAGCCTGGCAAAAGGTAGAGTCGAAAAAAGACAAGCGACAAAGAAGGAAGAAGGCTAAACAGGCTGTCTCGGATAGCCAAAAGACCGGCACTGGGAAACCGAAAGGAACCAATAGCGGTGAAGCTAAGAGGAGGAGACCTCCCAGAACGGCTGCAGTCGCAATAAGAGGAGTAGCAGATGGCTTCTCCTACGCTGCTGCCCTGAAAAAACTGAGAGAGGAAATTTCGCTCAGTGACCTACAGATAGACAAGCCATCCATAAGGCATTCGGCCAATGGTGGCATTGTGATCGAGGTACCGGGCAAAGATAAGGCTCTTAAGGCTGAGGCCTTAAAAGAGAAAGTTGCCGGCGTATTAGGTGAAGCGGCAATAGTCACAAGACCCGTAGTCAAGGGGGAAGTGAGACTAATTGGAATAGACGACTCGGTCGTCACGGATGAAGTCGCGGACGTCATCGCTGTCGCGGGAGGATGCAAATCCGAGGAGGTGAAAGTTGGCACAATAAGACCCATGTCCAATGGATTGTTCACGGTCTGGGCTCAATGTCCCTTAGCGGCTGCGATTAAAGCAACCCAACAGGGGAAAATAAAGATTGGCTGGACAGTAGCCAGAATAGAACTGCTTAAAGCCAGACCGACCCAGTGCTATAAGTGCTGGGGACACGGACACCTGAGAGGAAAGTGCACCGCTACTGTGGACAGAAGCAGGACCTGTTTCAGATGTGGCGAGATGAACCACCCTGCACTGACGTGTCAGAACCCAGTCAGATGCATCCTCTGTGTGGAACAAGGGAAAGATCCCAATCACAGAGTGGGTTCAAACCAATGCAGGGCAGACTTCAAAACAAAGCCTGTTGCTGGATTGGAAAAGAGACCGGATCGGAGGCCGGTAGCTATGGAGATCGAGGATGAAACGGAAAGTCCTCCAGTGTAATCTGGGCAGAGGCTGGCAAGCCCAGAATATGCTGGATCAACACATGGCGGAGTTAAATGTCGCCATTTGCGCGGTGTCTGAACCACGCAATATACCGGACAATATCTTCTGGTATGGAAGCTGCAACAAGTTGGCAGCCATACATTGGAGACCTGTGGGGGCCTTTCAAGCCTGCTCCTTGGTCTACAAAGCTCGGGATTTCGTGGTAGTGGAGCACGGTGGCATCAACATAATATCGTGCTACATATCACCAAACAGCTCCAGGGAGGAATTCCTTGCGTTCCTTGATGAGCTGAGTGTGGCAATCAGAATTTTGAGTGGAAGGACCCTCATATGTGGGGACTTTAATGCAAAGTCCTCACATTGGGGGTCAAAGCGCACCGATCATCGTGGCGAGTTGGTCGACGAATGGGCCGCGGAACATGATTTGCGACTAGTGAACTCGGGTACTCTTCCGACGTGCATCCGACCACAAGGATGGTCGATAATCGACCTCACATGGTCAACTGCAGACATCCGCAGTACCATCAGTGAATGGAAAGTTATGCGTGACATCGAATCTTTGTCGGATCACGAATACATACAGATGTTGATCGGTCAAGATGACAAATGTTCGAGTATTAAGAACAAAGATCATAGAAGACTAATATACCCGAGGTGGAACATAAAGAAACTGGATGAGGACATATTCCGAGCAGTTGTGTCCTGGAACTGCGCAAACGCCAGTGAACTGGATGCCGAAGAAACGGCCGAACAAAAGGCCAAACGGATCGAGCAAGCTATCCATCAAGCCTGCGATGCAGGAGCGAACAGGATAAGGAAGAAGCATCCAGTGAAAGATCAAACGTACTGGTGGAACTCGGAAATCGAGAGAGTCAGAAAGATCTCGATAATGAAAAGAAGAGCTTGGACTAAAGCCAAGCAAAGAGGTAGACGCCCGGAAATGACCAGACAACTCAGAAATGAGTATATAATTGCCAGAAGGGTTCTGAAACAGGAGATTGATAAGGCCAAATTTCAAGCTTGGCAAGAACTCATCCGGACGATTGAGGATGATCCCTGGGGGTTACCCTATAAGATCGTTTTGAAGAGATTAAGGAGGTCATCTCCAAGTCTCACTGAGACTCTAAACAGGGATATAGTCGGGACCCTCCTGGAGTCTCTATTTCCCAGTGGCAGAGAATCTAACCCGGTGGAGGCATGGATGGATTGGCGATGGAACGAGGAAGAAGAAGAGGCCAACCTTATAACTGGCCGGGAAGTTTTCGAAGTCATCAAGCGTAAAGCTGGTGGCAACACCGCGCCAGGACCTGACGGGATCAAGAGCAAAATCCTTGGTAAACTGCCAGGAGAAATGATCCTTGACATTGCCGAATGCTTCAATACATGTCTAAAGGAGGGCACTTTCCCCGTCCGATGGAAAAGAGCTATGCTGGTTCTAATACCTAAAGGCGGGGATAACTCAATTGAGGAAATGCCGAAAGTTCGCCCGATATGTCTCCTCGATGAATTGGGCAAGGTCTTTGAAAAGACCATTGTAGATCGGCTTAACAGATGGATGAAGGACAACCCAAGGTTCCAGCTCTCGGAGGACCAGTTTGGCTTTAGAGAGGGAAGGTCAACCTGCGACGCCCTTACTCGGGTTCAGTCCGCAATAGAGGAGGCGATCCAGCAGGACGGTGTTGTAATTGCGATAAGTATCGACATTAGCAACGCTTTTAATTCGCTCCCGTGGCCTGTTATTAGGAAGGCACTGGAACAGAAGGGCTTCCCGGAGTACTTACGAAGAGTCATCGACAGTTATTTACATCAGAGAACTGTCGAATATGTAGATAAACAGGGCGATATCATTACCAGACCGATGACTGCTGGAGTACCTCAGGGATCGGTCCTTGGCCCGACCCTTTGGAACATCGGGTACGACAGCGTGCTTCAAGACGGCTGTGAGTTTGGGTGTCGGACCATTTGCTACGCGGACGATACTCTTATCCTAGCGACTGCAGACACGATTGCTACGGCCACAGCGAGGGCCAATATACAGACGGCTCTTATTCTTAATAGAATAAAAAGATTGGGTTTATCGGTCTCAGCTGGCAAAACTGAAGCGGTATTGTTTCATGGGCGGAGGAAACCAGAGCAATATCCGAGCGTTGTTATCGATGACGAACTAATTCAAACCGGTACGTCGATGAAGTATCTTGGCGTCATTCTGGACAGCAGAATGATGTTCAAAGACCATTTCGAGTACGTAGAGACCAAAGTCTCCAAAGTAACTCGAGCGTTAGGCAGGCTCATGCCCAACCTAAGGGGCCCCAGAGAAGCTAAAAGAAGACTCTACGCCAATGTTGTGACATCAATCGTGTTATATGCCGCGCCAATTTGGTGCGACGCCCTGACAACGGCGAGACGTAATCGCGAGAGGCTGGACCGGCTGATGAAAATCACCAATTTGAGGGTGATATCGGCATACCGGACAGTCTCTCTCGATGCGGCGTCAATCTTGGCGAGAATGCCACCGCTCCACCTGATGGCAGCAATGAGGAAACGTGTATATACGAGGACGGTTGATCTGAGACGGCAAGAGGACTGGTCTGCGAAGGCAGAAGCGGAGATCAGAGTTTCCGAGGCTCTGCTGACAAGGCGACAATGGGAGATTTATCTTCGAAGACCTATGATCGCTGGAATCCGCACCAGGGACGCCGTCCTGCCTAACCTCTCAGCTTGGTTAGACAGGAAACACGGGGGAATGGCCTTTCACCTGACTCAACTAATGACGGGACATGGCTGTTTTGCCTCCTATTTGTATAGGATAGGTAAAATAGGATCGCCAGTGTGTGAACACTGTGACGAGAACAAGGTGGACACTGCTGAACACACCTTACAGGATTGCGTGAGGTGGAACGCGGATAGAGATGTCCTGAAGTCTGTCATTGGGAATGACTTGAAACTGGAAACAGTGGTGAAGGCTATTACCTCGGAAGAGACAGCCTGGAGAGCGCTGACTCAATTCGCTGAGTCAGTTATGCTCGATAAGGAAAATCGGGAAAGGGAGAGACAAGCGCGCGAGGCGCTGATCCCACCCGAGTCAAGTGATGAAGAGGAGTCTGACACTTCCACAGGTGATTCGACACAATAAGGAAGAGTCCAATAGGGATGATCTAATCTGTATATAGTTTAGGTGTAGATAAGAAAGGAAAGATCATGCGCGCATGTGTATAATCTACATAGGGATGGCTTAGTCTAGCTAGTAGTTGGACTGGATTGTTTAGCTCTGATTAGAATTAAGCATATAGGGATGTGCGCAATACTGCTTAGTATGTGTGCAATGCGTATATAGGTTTGCAAATATATATAAATACGTTATGTCGTGTATATGGGGGTGTATATATATGTATATATTTATATATATGTATTACTTGGAGAGTTATACTCTATGTACTGTGTGGCTATGTATATATAACTTAGCTATGGGTGGGTATGAGTGTAGTGTATGAGTGTGTGTATATAAAGAGGCTATGTGTATGCATGTGTATGCATGTATGTATGTAAATATGTGTGTATATATGTATTTTAAGGAGATTACCGTGAGGAGGGTTTCGCAGTTAAATGCGAAGCTGGGTTGGGTCCGGGAACGTAATGCCGACAGCAGTTCTCCTGGGCCCAACACTGACCAGGAAGGAGGAATGCCTTCCGGTCACGGGCAGGGGTTTAGTGGGTAGGGCCGACCGTGGCTTGTTGTCCCTCGTGGGGGATCGGGTTTAGCCCGATCAACCACTTGAGACATGGAGCCGCGGCCGGAGGAGTCCCACATAACCCATGGGGCCGGCCCCATGGGTATCCGTAATGGATTCCCCTGCCCAGCGCCGTATCGCTAAAAAAAAAAAAAAAAAAAAAGGTTAGGTTAGGTTAGGTTAGGTTAGGTTAGGTTAGGTTAGGTTAGGTTAGGTTAGGTTAGGTTAGGTTAGGTTAGGTTAGGTTAGGTTAGGTTAGGTTAGGTTAGGTTAGGTTAGGTTAGGTTAGGTTAGGTTAGGTTAGGTTAGGTTAGGTTAGGTTAGGTTAGGTTAGGTTAGGTTAGGTTAGGTTAGGTTAGGTTAGGTTAGGTTAGGTTAGGTTAGGTTAGGTTAGGTTAGGTTAGGTTAGGTTAGGTTAGGTTAGGTTAGGTTAGGTTAGGTTAGGTTAGGTTAGGTTAGGTTAGGTTAGGTTAGGTTAGGTTAGGTTAGGTTAGGTTAGGTTAGGTTAGGTTAGGTTAGGTTAGGTTAGGTTAGGTTAGGTTAGGTTAGGTTAGGTTAGGTTAGGTTAGGTTAGGTTAGGTTAGGTTAGGTTAGGTTAGGTTAGGTTAGGTTAGGTTAGGTTAGGTTAGGTTAGGTTAGGTTAGGTTAGGTTAGGTTAGGTTAGGTTAGGTTAGGTTAGGTTAGGTTAGGTTAGGTTAGGTTAGGTTAGGTTAGGTTAGGTTAGGTTAGGTTAGGTTAGGTTAGGTTAGGTTAGGTTAGGTTAGGTTAGGTTAGGTTAGGTTAGGTTAGGTTAGGTTAGGTTAGGTTAGGTTAGGTTAGGTTAGGTTAGGTTAGGTTAGGTTAGGTTAGGTTAGGTTAGGTTAGGTTAGGTTAGGTTAGGTTAGGTTAGGTTAGGTTAGGTTAGGTTAGGTTAGGTTAGGTTAGGTTAGGTTAGGTTAGGTTAGGTTAGGTTAGGTTAGGTTAGGTTAGGTTAGGTTAGGTTAGGTTAGGTTAGGTTAGGTTAGGTTAGGTTAGGTTAGGTTAGGTTAGGTTAGGTTAGGTTAGGTTAGGTTAGGTTAGGTTAGGTTAGGTTAGGTTAGGTTAGGTTAGGTTAGGTTAGGTTAGGTTAGGTTAGGTTAGGTTAGGTTAGGTTAGGTTAGGTTAGGTTAGGTTAGGTTAGGTTAGGTTAGGTTAGGTTAGGTTAGGTTAGGTTAGGTTAGGTTAGGTTAGGTTAGGTTAGGTTAGGTTAGGTTAGGTTAGGTTAGGTTAGGTTAGGTTAGGTTAGGTTAGGTTAGGTTAGGTTAGGTTAGGTTAGGTTAGGTTAGGTTAGGTTAGGTTAGGTTAGGTTAGGTTAGGTTAGGTTAGGTTAGGTTAGGTTAGGTTAGGTTAGGTTAGGTTAGGTTAGGTTAGGTTAGGTTAGGTTAGGTTAGGTTAGGTTAGGTTAGGTTAGGTTAGGTTAGGTTAGGTTAGGTTAGGTTAGGTTAGGTTAGGTTAGGTTAGGTTAGGTTAGGTTAGGTTAGGTTAGGTTAGGTTAGGTTAGGTTAGGTTAGGTTAGGTTAGGTTAGGTTAGGTTAGGTTAGGTTAGGTTAGGTTAGGTTAGGTTAGGTTAGGTTAGGTTAGGTTAGGTTAGGTTAGGTTAGGTTAGGTTAGGTTAGGTTAGGTTAGGTTAGGTTAGGTTAGGTTAGGTTAGGTTAGGTTAGGTTAGGTTAGGTTAGGTTAGGTTAGGTTAGGTGTGGTTAGGTTAGGTTAGGTTAGGTGTAGGTTAGGTTAGGTTAGGTTAGGTTAGGTTAGGTTAGGGTAGGGTTAGGTTTGGTAGGTTAGGTTAGGTTTGGGGTAGGTAGGGGTTAGGTGTAGGTTAGGTTAGGTTAGGTTAGGTTAGGTGGGTTAGGGTTAGGTTAGGTTAGGTGTAGGTTAGGGTTAGGTTAGGTTAGGTTAGGTTAGGTTTAGGTGTAGGTTAGGTTAGGTTAGTTTGGTTAGGTTAGGTAGGGTTAGGTTAGGTGGTTAGGTGGTTGGTTAGGTTAGGTGTAGGTTAGGTTAGGTTGGTGAGGTTAGGTTAGGTTAGGTTAGGTTAGGTTAGGTTAGGTTAGTTAGGTTTTGGTTAGGTTAGGTTGAGGTTAGGTGGTAGGTTAGTGGTTAGGTTGTAGGTTAGGTTAGGTGGTTAGGTTAGGTTAGGTTAGGTGTAGGTTAGGTTAGGTTAGTTAGGTAGGTTAGGTTAGGTTAGGTTAGGTTAGGTTAGGTTAGGTTAGGTTAGGTTAGGTTACGGTAGGTTAGGTTAGGCTCTTAGGTTAGGTTCACGGGCTTAGGTCTAGACCGTTATTAGGTTAGGTTAGGTTAGGTTAGGTTAGGTTAGGTTAGGTTAGGTTAGGTTAGGTTAGGTTAGGTTAGGTTAGGTTAGGTTAGGTTAGGTTAGGTTAGGTTAGGTTAGGTTAGGTTAGGTTAGGTTAGGTTAGGTTAGGTTAGGTTAGGTTAGGTTAGGTTAGGTTAGGTTAGGTTAGGTTAGGTTAGGTTAGGTTAGGTTAGGTTAGGTTAGGTTAGGTTAGGTTAGGTTAGGTTAGGTTAGGTTAGGTTAGGTTAGGTTAGGTTAGGTTAGGTTAGGTTAGGTTAGGTTAGGTTAGGTTAGGTTAGGTTAGGTTAGGTTAGGTTAGGTTAGGTTAGGTTAGGTTAGGTTAGGTTAGGTTAGGTTAGGTTAGGTTAGGTTAGGTTAGGTTAGGTTAGGTTAGGTTAGGTTAGGTTAGGTTAGGTTAGGTTAGGTTAGGTTAGGTTAGGTTAGGTTAGGTTAGGTTAGGTTAGGTTAGGTTAGGTTAGGTTAGGTTAGGTTAGGTTAGGTTAGGTTAGGTTAGGTTAGGTTAGGTTAGGTTAGGTTAGGTTAGGTTAGGTTAGGTTAGGTTAGGTTAGGTTAGGTTAGGTTAGGTTAGGTTAGGTTAGGTTAGGTTAGGTTAGGTTAGGTTAGGTTAGGTTAGGTTAGGTTAGGTTAGGTTAGGTTAGGTTAGGTTAGGTTAGGTTAGGTTAGGTTAGGTTAGGTTAGGTTAGGTTAGGTTAGGTTAGGTTAGGTTAGGTTAGGTTAGGTTAGGTTAGGTTAGGTTAGGTTAGGTTAGGTTAGGTTAGGTTAGGTTAGGTTAGGTTAGGTTAGGTTAGGTTAGGTTAGGTTAGGTTAGGTTAGGTTAGGTTAGGTTAGGTTAGGTTAGGTTAGGTTAGGTTAGGTTAGGTTAGGTTAGGTTAGGTTAGGTTAGGTTAGGTTAGGTTAGGTTAGGTTAGGTTAGGTTAGGTTAGGTTAGGTTAGGTTAGGTTAGGTTAGGTTAGGTTAGGTTAGGTTAGGTTAGGTTAGGTTAGGTTAGGTTAGGTTAGGTTAGGTTAGGTTAGGTTAGGTTAGGTTAGGTTAGGTTAGGTTAGGTTAGGTTAGGTTAGGTTAGGTTAGGTTAGGTTAGGTTAGGTTAGGTTAGGTTAGGTTAGGTTAGGTTAGGTTAGGTTAGGTTAGGTTAGGTTAGGTTAGGTTAGGTTAGGTTAGGTTAGGTTAGGTTAGGTTAGGTTAGGTTAGGTTAGGTTAGGTTAGGTTAGGTTAGGTTAGGTTAGGTTAGGTTAGGTTAGGTTAGGTTAGGTTAGGTTAGGTTAGGTTAGGTTAGGTTAGGTTAGGTTAGGTTAGGTTAGGTTAGGTTAGGTTAGGTTAGGTTAGGTTAGGTTAGGTTAGGTTAGGTTAGGTTAGGTTAGGTTAGGTTAGGTTAGGTTAGGTTAGGTTAGGTTAGGTTAGGTTAGGTTAGGTTAGGTTAGGTTAGGTTAGGTTAGGTTAGGTTAGGTTAGGTTAGGTTAGGTTAGGTTAGGTTAGGTTAGGTTAGGTTAGGTTAGGTTAGGTTAGGTTAGGTTAGGTTAGGTTAGGTTAGGTTAGGTTAGGTTAGGTTAGGTTAGGTTAGGTTAGGTTAGGTTAGGTTAGGTTAGGTTAGGTTAGGTTAGGTTAGGTTAGGTTAGGTTAGGTTA
>NW_028141337.1:0-75123 GCF_030444845.1 Prenolepis imparis | reverse complement strand
AAGCAGTGGTATCAACGCAGAGTACTTATACCGCGTGCTATGACCTTAAACAATAATAAGATTGATTACGTGCATTGGAATGTCAGCTTCCGGTTGCGCTACACGTATCTTGCGCGTCCTTGCGTCATAGCCGGAGGCTGTTAGACACAGAGTGTTATCGCGCACGTAATTTCTTAGTAATCCATTCCATTGATAATATGAATTATTATTCGACGTTCCAAGTGATAATCCAAATTTATTAATCGACATTTCGATACCACTAATATTGACAGACTGACTCGTATCGTGGATGTATAACTTATTTTATAATAATACCAGCTTCGTAAAGTTCCTCGATAATCGACAATATTTCATTGCCGTGGGCGTTGTTGCCGGCTTGACGTGAAGCTTCGCGCAAACGCAGACGATCTACCAACTCGTTGGGATCATTCCAATGCACGTAATCAATCCTATTATTGTTTAAGGTCATAGCACGCGGTATACCTTTTCCAGATTTTTTATCAGAGAATAATGGTGCGATTATATATTTATATTTGTATCCCTTGTTACCTAATACTGGATGATTCACATTACCATTTCGTCTGTGCGCATTTGTTCTTATTAATATATTTTTGTAGTTCTGCAAGTAGTACTGCATTTGCAGTATATATTTCATCGTCGGGAATTCTCTTGAAAACCAACTCGTAAAGATCTGCTGTTCCAACGTATTTTGATCCATCGATAATTACATTATCATTTTTATCCACATCGAAATTTTTATTACCGAGCGTCATTCCTTTGTCGATAAATTTAACACCGTATACGTAATCCATCTTGGAATTTTTATCTTGACTCAATATAGCTACCACATATTTTTGAGCAAGTGGACCCAGGTGATTTCGCAATGAATTTTGACCCTCAGATGTTTGTAATGACTGTTGAATTGATGTCACAAGCGATTCAGGTGAAGTCTCGAAAATTTCCTCGATAGACGTCTTATCATGTAATAATTGCCTTGGTTGTACATCTTGTATCGGAGTAGAAGTAGTTGCATCCAATAATTGTTGCATTCGCCTGCTTTTGATTCGCTTTGGGGTAGAAGTTATACCGCTCAATGATATATTTGATCGCTTTGTTTTAAACTCTTTTTTCTCTCCGAGCATACTCGATGGTTCAATCTATTCTTCACCAGACTCAACACCGACTGTATTTTCAACAAGCTGTTTCAGAGGTTCAGAGATTGGTTTAAAATGCCTCTCCAATGCATCGTCCTCCTCCATTTTACCAGTTTTCAAGAAACGATATTTTTTACGGATTGAATCGCTCGTTTTCGCAATCTCTCTCACAATCTTTTCACGATCGTTATTCATCATGTTGCAATTTAGACGTTGCTCGATCAATGTGTCGAAAGCGACTAATTGCTTTGCGGTATTGCAAATTCATTAAATCCTTTTCTATATCGTCTAGTCGTATTAGTCAGCGGACTGTCCTTGTCAATCGCCGCGAATCCATATTTATGTTGCCAACATTTCTGGCAAAAAGCGTGAAAATTATCGTAAGACATATCTGTATTTACGTGATCGTTGTACACATGTTTCAAGTTTGTCCCATCTTGTTTAAATAAAATTAATAAGTTTGCATTGTCACGTATAAGATGTTTGGGCATCTTGGCATACGTTTGACAAAGATAGAAACAGTCGACGCTCGAGTGTCGTCCCATTGCAAAGTACTCTCTTATCATATCTTGCTTGTCGCATGCCACGTCATCAAAGATAAAAATGGAATTCGGAAGCGCCTCACTCGGTGGAATGACATCGCTATTATTAGAGAATGTAAAATAACCAATTTCTTCTATCGGTGATAGCAAATTTTCCAAATATTAATATTTCGGTTGTTGAAGCGATTTCGAGTAAACGTACATGTTCTCGAAGCGAACACCATACGGGCTTTCTATCAAACTAATCAACGTGTTAGTTTTACCACAATTCGAGGGGCCGCAGATGATACCACGTATAGTATTTGGTATCATGTTTCCATGTCTGCGTATTTCTTTATCCAACATTAACCGTGTTTTATCGTCGAAATTAGTAACTTTGATTATCGTCGATTGCTGAACGAACCGCATGTTTTCTCTCGAATGAATGCATGAGTCATGGAGAGCCTATTTATAGCTGCGCGAAACCATGAATCGCTCAGTACCGAAAAAATGTTTGTTCTGCTAACAAGTGCTTCCGATATTCACGGTTTAAGCGCCGAACAGCTGCAATTTGTACCAAAAGCATTTTTATTGCGATATGAAAATCACATCCACTACGTGTGGGACAAGCTTCCGGAACACATAGAGGCGGATCCAGAGATTCAGACCTGTCGCTGCTGTTTCAAACATTACAATCGACCGTGGCAGCAAACGCACATCGACGGTCTTGCGCCGATGATAAAGGATTGCAACGAATGTCTACGAAAATAGGTAGTGGTCTCTTTAATCGCGCGATAAACGCACTTCCGATCGAATTCCATATCCCCGGCTATCAGTTTTGCGGTCCGGGGACTCATTTGGAAAAGCGATTGGCTAGAGGTGATCGAGGTATTAATCCATTGGATGCTGCGTGTCGCGAGCACGACATTGCATATTCTCAAAGCAACGCCCTCAGAGACACGTTGCTGATAATATACTCGCTGCGAAAGCGCGAGAACGTATTACTGCGAGAGATTCGACTCTTGGTGAAAGAGCAACCGCTACGACTGTTTGGGCAGCTATGAAAGCAAAGACAAAATTCGGTATGGGGATGAAGACGAAAAAATCTTCGAAAAAGAAGAAGAAACGAATACTGCCTGTGGCGAAGCGTGGTGGTATCTTGCCAATTTTTCCATTGTTGGGAGTTCTCGGTTCGTTGGCCGGTGGAGCAGCAGGATTCGCAAAGGCTGTGAATGATAGCAAGGCTACGCAACGTCAGCTTGAAGAAATGCAACGTCATAATCGCGCTATGGAAGGTCATGGAGTTTATCTCGCTCCATACAAGCGTGGACAGGGATTCTCAACTAATAAAAAAAAAACGTCAAAAAAAAAACGCTAAAAATGCCTGTGGGTGTAACAACTAATGTACAATTGCAACAACTGGCAAGATGTATGCGTATAGCATTCTTTAGAGGTGTTTTCATGCGCAATAATTTACCGATAAGCGGTATACGACAAAATGAAAGCGGTATTGTAAATTTGGATGACGTTGATGGTTCCGATATCCATTGGGTAGCATATGTAAAGAGAGGAAATCGAGCAATATATTTCGATAGTTTTGGCAATCTTCAATCACCCAAAGAGTTGGTGCAATATTTAAATGTTGCGAAAATAGAATACAATCACACATCCTATCAAAATTATAATCAGAATAATTGTGGACAATTGTGTTTACGATTTCTTCAAACGACTGATATAAAGCCTGTCAATCCATCATCACGATTCAGTTTGACAACATGTCGCTAACACTAACGTTGACTGGCAAAAGTAGCGTTCTCGCTGTAAGCTACTTTCCAGCTATAGATTTATCGAATGGTGATTATGAGCTCGGTTTAACAGATTTTGAAACTTATCATACGATACCGAATGTAAATTCTAAGAATAATAAATTTTACTTTGATAACGTTGACAAGGAAATTACGATACCCGAAGGATCATACGAAATACAAGCTATAGAAGAGTATCTGAGACGTGCAATTTCACAATATCCTTCCAATAAAGAGCAGAATGAAGATGCAATAGTGCTTCGCGCCAATCATAATACTCTAAAGAGCGAAATCAAATGCATCTATAGAATAAATTTTAGTAAACCAGACAGCATAGGATCGCTGTTGGGATTCTCGTCGAATCGTATATTGCAACCTCACAAATGGCATGATTCAGATTTACCTATAAATATTATTAGCGTGAATATTATCCGTATAGAATGTAGCGTCACCACTGGTGTGTACAGTAATGACAAGCGCGTACACACGATACATGAATTTTCACCGAGCGTGCCACCAGGATATAAGATATCGGAAACGCCTGCACAGATCATTTATCTCCCGATCGTCGTACGAAGCATTACTGATCTAACGATACGCATTGTTGATCAAGAAGGACGATTGCTGGATTTTCGAGGAGAGGAAGTTACTGTAAGATTACACGTACGGCGTCGACAAAATTAGCGTGTGATGCTCGTGCTAAATGATACGGAGCACGTGAGAGACAATAATTTTACGAGAGACAATACTTTTGCGAGAGCAGCAGCTGCGGCGGCGATAGTGAGCGACAATAATCAGAGATCTCGTTACACTAAAAAGAAACTCAGCGCATTGAATCGCGAATTTTTAAAATCATTGAGATTCATCGTACGAAAAGATGATTGATATTTTGAATATTGGTGGTGAGCCAGTCTTTGATGATCGTATCGTCAAGGTTGAGACACATACGTACAATCCATACACCAACTCATCGCTTGGACATAGCGATGAGATACGGATACCTATACACCACCAGGATTTGTACACGTTACCGTGCGAAAGCTGTCTGTATGTTGAGGGAAAGTTGACAATATTTAAAATAGATGCAAATGTAACGCTGGTATTGGCAAATAACTGCGTTGCGTTCATATTTGATGAAATTCGATTTGAAATCGATGGTGTGGAGATTGATCGCAACAGAAACGTTGGAATAACTTCTACGTTGAAAAATTATGTCTCTTTAACTACCGAAAGAAGTAAAATCTTGAAGAATGCCGGGTGGGATATGACGCATAATGGATCATGTGGTGATAGTTGCATGTTTAACTTTTGCGTACCGCTCAACATGCTGTTGGGATTTTGCGAAGATTACAAGCAAGTTGTGATTAACGCTCGCCATGAATTAATTTTGATACGTTCGCGCAACGACAACAATTGTCTGTATGGACGTGCGGAAGCTGATATTGAATTGATCAAGATACAATGTCGTATGCCGCATGTAATTTTGAATGAAATCAATAAACTATTCTTGTTACAAGCATTGGAAAGCGGGCGATTCTTAAACATGAGTTTTCGCTCTTGGGATCTGTACGAATTTCCGCTGTTACATAGTACGACCAAGCATTCATGGACTGTGAAAACCGCCTCTCAGCTGGAAAAGCCGCGATATATGATCTTTGCACTGCAGACTGGTAAAAAGAATGTTATGACAAAAGATAATACTACAATGTAAATTAGCCAACGTTAAGCTATATCTAAACTCGGAATCCCTACGATGATTTAAATTTAGATTTTGATAAAAACAGATGGTCGATTCTGTATGATATGTACTCTCGTTTTCGCAAATCTTATTACGGGTGTGATATTGAGAATGTGTTAACTATCGCAAAATTTCTACATTGCGGTCCTCTCGCAGTTATTGATTGTTCGCGACAAAATGAATCTGTCAAAAATTCTACCGTGGACGTGAGAATAGAATTTGAATGTAAGGAAGATGTACCGGCAAATACTACCGCCTATTGTCTCATTTTGCACGATCGTGTTGTCGAATATTGTCCGTTGACCATCATAGTTCGTAAAATTACTTAACCAACATTTATCCTCCGATATAAAAGATTGAGATTTTTAACAATCGATATCAGTCGTCCAATATTCTTGTAACAATATGGTTGTACCAACGTTTGTGGATCTACAAGGATTTATTTTCAATAAACAGTTTATTGTGAAGGAAGTGGCGATCCTCAGAAGAGGATTTATTGTTTCACATTATTTTTTCGCATGCCCCGTACCATGGGGTGTGCTCATAAAATCGGAGAGACGTCAAGCCTCATGGTTGACTCGAAATCATCATGGATTACAATGGGTAGATGGAAACCTTCCATACAGCATGGCTCAGTGTTTGATTACAACAGCTATCGCTGGTATGATACAAGAAGAAGAAGAGTCATCCTCTCTCGTGTACGTAAAAGGCCATGAAAAGCGAGAATGGTTGACCGATATAATGGACGATGCGAGAAACGGTTTCATTATTGAGATCTTGGATGCAAACTATGAAGATATTCCTACCTTAAACAACTTAGATACTATCTATAGCCTACGTTGCGATAAACATGTAAAAAATTGCGCTTTAGAAAATGTATTTAAAATATTTAATTGGTGGTCAAATCATCGCAATGATTCGCCACACCCTTTTTTTGAATAAATTAATATTAAAATAATATTCTCTTTGTTCTCTCTCTCACTCCTTTTCCTCATATGCATACAAGAATTATATGTCCGCACGTGCTCGTATTAATTTCAGTATGCGACAGCATTCTTATGTTATAATTTTTAAATGTAGTCGATTGCGGTTTGAAGGTGGTTGATTGGTGTTCGATCGAGGTTCGAAGGTGGTTGATTGATGTTCGATCGATGTTCGAACGTGGTTCGAAAGTGGTTTGAAGGTGGTTGATTGTGGTTCGAAAGTGGTTCGAAGGTGGTTGATTGATGTTCGATAGATGTTCGAACATGGTTTGAAAGTGGTTCGAAAGTGGTTCGAAGGTGGTTGATCGTGGTTCGAAAGTGGTTCGAAGGTGGTTGATTGAGGTATGAAAGTGGTTCGAATGTGGTTGGTCGAGGTATGAAAGTGGTTCGAAAGTGGTTGATTGATGTTCGATCGAGGTACGAACGTGGTTCGAAAGTGGTTTGAAGGTGGTTGATCGTGGTTCGAAAGTGGTTCGAAGGTGGTTGATCGAGACTCTCAAAGGACGACGGTCCATGTGCCAACCCCTCCTCCACGTGATGAGAGTTGGAAACGTCGAGGTACCCCTTCGGCGGCTAACGGGGTACTGGCTTCGGGCAGAGCGCATATATCGTTATGTGTCTCTGGACACTGGCGAGATCGCTTGTTATCCCTTCGAATGCTGCGGTCACAGCCGAAAACTGGGCGAATGTCCGGTCGTTAGGCTGGAGGTAATTACCCTTAAGCCGTGGCAGGGGATGTCGGGTGATCGCAAAGGTGTCATCGCGGCGCATTAAGCGCAATCTCGAGGAAACTTGTTCCTCGGGATGGCCGACCTTAGGAGGAAGGAAACATAGCTTGGCTTGGTTCTCGAATCTGAGGGAGAACCGGCACGGGTGCCTTGCTTGCGGGGTGCTCACGAAGAGGTGGCGGCTTGGTGGGAGGCGAGGTACGCCTCGACGAGCCTATCTGGAACAGCCATCCTCTCCGCTAGTAGGTTGCGCCTCCGAGGTCGGAGGTGTTCGGGTAGGAGCGGGCTCACTGCGCGTCCTGGCTGGCGGTGATGTACCGGTGGGCTTCGGCCGTGCCTGGTTGATCTGTTGGCCGGGATTTGCGGATCGCTTGAGGTCTGCACGCGTTACCCGCTCCGCATGGGGCTCGAAAGAGACCTAAGTAGAGTGGGTGGTGAGGGTTGTGCTTCACCCTCCGGAAATACGGAAGCACACTTATTTCGAGTCGACACGGTTGTTTCGAGACACGGATGCCCACCGGGGCGCGGTGATGTCAAGCGGAGGGAGTATCTCCTGAAGACTGACATCGCCAGCAACAGGGGTCCGCCTTCCCCCTCGTATAAAAACACGGAGGCGTGGACACGGGTAGAGAGGATAATGGTTCTCCGAGTTCAACTCGGAGGGTCATACATCTTACAAACAGGGGTCTGCCTTCCCCCTCGTATAAAAACACGGAGGCAGTCGGGCTGGGAGTATTTTGGTATGACAAACACTCTCAGGGCGGTGCTTGGAGGAAGGAGCAATCTGGAATCTGGGCACCGACTATGCGGGGGTCCGCCTTCCACCTGAAAAAATCGGAGTGCGGATAGATATACTCGGGTAGGTCCACCATGGTGCATTTAGCAACAGGGTGGTCAAGGGATGTGCTTCACCCTTCGGAAATTCGGAAGCATACTTAGTCGAGTCACGGTTGCCCACCGGGGCGCGGCAATGTTGGGAGACGGGAGGAAACTCCCCGAGGCTGACATTGCCAGCAACAGGGGTCCGCCTTCCCCCTCGTATAAAAACACGGAGGCGGGGACACGGGTAGAGATGGGGCTCACTGGACTTGTGCAGAGATCAAGCATCATACAAACAGGGGTCCGCCTTTCCCCTCGTATAAAAACACGTAGGCGGCCGGTGCTGGGATGTATTCGGAATGGAAACATCCTGGTTTAAAATGGCATGGTCTGACCGGAGGACGGGCTGGTAGCTCCTGCGATTTCGCTGTCTCGGGGCGCCGGGGTGATTTGTCCACTCACCCCATATGGTCCCCTGGGGCGGTCCACCTCTCCCCTTCTGCCAGGGGTTAGGTGCCAAGAGGGGTCTTGCAGGAGAAACGGCCCTACGCCAATACAGACGTCTGCCTAGTGGGGATCACTCGCTCCACTATAAACATTCGGCGAGTGACACGCAAACCGGGGGGGGTGGTGTCTGGCAAAAGGTGCCCAGGCTCCCCTCCCTAACGAGAGGTTTGCCCAGGCAGAAGGGCTTTTTGGGACGGACGGTCGCCGTGGGGACTAACGTACCTGTCTCCGAGGGACCAGAAATCTATCGCACCCTCCTGGGTGGCACCCTCTCGTGGGAAGCGGCCTTGCCGTGGCGAGAGGGCTCACCCTTCGCAAGAGAATAGTCTTGCGAGGGGTGCTAACAGCATCCCGTACCCGAGTTATATCGGATACACCAGCTCCCCGAGTTCTGGGGAGTCTCCCCAGTCTCGGGATGCCCTCCCAAGTTGGGAGGACGGGGCCCACTTCCCCGCAGAGCTTCGGCTCGTATGTGGTAGAGGATGGCGACCTTGAATACAAACGCCCGGTGGCACGGCACTGATAGGGGAGGACATTGCACGGCGCCTTTGGCGCTGTCCTCCCTCCATGCACTTTGCGGCCTCGGCCGCGGGGTTCTCGTGCCGTTTTCTCGGGGGGGATGTTTTCGGGGGTTTTGTCCCGGGGGTATTTCCCCGGGATCTCGGGGTGGGTTCTTGTGCGGCGAGGGCCGCGGGGTTGGGTGACCATCCGTGACTATCCGAGGGGCTTTGCCCGGAGGGTTTTCCCGAGGGGCATCGCCCGGAGGGAGTCACGGTGGTCGGTCGCCGTGGCCGCTCGGACGTTTCCGAGGCGGGGCCCGGCGACGAGAGTAGAGCCCCAGGGTGCTGGTTGGGGGTCTCCAGGCTGGGTAGCCTGGGTCCCCGTCCCAGCGTCCCTGGGGTTGCCGTTCCCGTGCCACTCGGACGTATTCCGAGCTCGGGCCGGGACGGCGGAGTAGGCCACACGTGGTTACCCAAGGGGCTTTGTCCGGAGGGGTTACCCGAGGGGCATTACCCGGAGGGTGCCACGCGGGTCTGCCGCTGGGGCCGCTCGGACGTTTCCGAGGCGGGGTCCAGCGGCGAGAGTATGTACTCCTGGCCGGTCGGGACCGTTTCCCCTTCCGAACCGGCCGGTCAGGAGAGGTGTTGTTCCCCCGCTGGCAGGTGATGTCACCGGCGGGGGGACGTGCTGGTCGCCACGGCGTGTAGGGCAGGGCCGGGGAGCGGCGACCCTGTCCGAAGCGTCCGTGGGGCCCCCTGGGTGGCGCCACCCATCGCGGTGCCCGCACAGTCG
This sequence comes from Prenolepis imparis, assembly GCF_030444845.1. Taxonomy (NCBI): domain Eukaryota; kingdom Metazoa; phylum Arthropoda; class Insecta; order Hymenoptera; family Formicidae; genus Prenolepis; species Prenolepis imparis. The sequence continues at coordinate 65,575 of NW_028141337.1, read as the reverse complement.
GAGGTGCGGGACCCCTGAAACCTCATGGGGGACTCAACCCCTCATGGGGGAGTAAGGGGCTCGGGGCCTGGCCGGGGTGTGGTATCCCCCCGGCCTATGGCGTATGTCTCCTCCCCGGGGGAACTTGGGGCCCGGCCTTGGGGTGTGGCCGGTCATGTTTCGGAGCACCCCTTGGCCGGTGGGAGTATACCCTGGGGGACGGAGCCGCGGTGGGGAATGTGGAAAAAATCAAGAATGGATACACAAACAAATCATATAAAAACTAGAGGGCAGAAAAAGGAGGAGGAACTTAAACAGGTCAGGGAGGTGGAAAATATCAGCACGCCAGAGTTGAACGGCACAGCTGAAAACAACAGTGGGACAAGAGACAACATCTTGTCTCGAACACCAATACTGTGTTTGGGCAGATGCGACTCAATAGGCAACATTAGCTCCTCAAGTACAGCCACCATACAAATGGAAGAACCTAAGCCTCAGAGGAAAAAGGCGAAACCCAAGAGAAAAATAGAGAGGGATGCGTTGCTCACTAGAAACAACAAAGAAGAGGCGACAACAACTGATAAGGAGCATGAATCGGAAGAAGAGGGCGATCTCCAAACTTCGGGTACAAAAAGAAAGAGAGGAGAGCCACTATCAACTGGCGAATCGGAAAAGGAGGAAAGGGATAAAAAAAAAGGCCAAAGTGGCAGAGATGAGAAAGGAGAGAGATAGCATGGACCCTCTATCTACGCCGAAGGAAAAAAAGGAGGGGAAGTCATATAGGGACTTTGTAGATGAAATCCATGATAAGGAGGGAGAATTTAGGCAAATGCCAATTCCGATGCTGGAGGCAATTGTGGACGAAAATATAAAGGCCATATATAACATAGCAGTTGATTCAAAGAATATGAAGGGCACGTTTATCAAGCATGCAAAGGAAGCAGCCTCATCTATGAGTGCTGCTGCCACTCAATTAGCTATGAGGGCTCAGAATCCGGAAAGTGTTCCGGTCAATCAACAATTTGAAATCCTCAGAGCCCAAATAAGAAGACGAAGTTGAAAACTTTGGGTTGAAAAAAGCTATGAAGAGAATGGGAAAGAGAGGGAGTAGAAGGACTGTGGCTGATAACGAGGGCAGAAATGAATGGGGAAATATCCTGTGGGGACTGGCACCAGAGGCTCCGCGGCCATCAAATGATGGGGAAGCCAATTATGCCGAGGGGCGAAAGGGATGGGAAGCCTCACTTCCACTCACGAGGAGTGGGGAAGCCTCCGCAATAAGGAAAGTTGGGGGAGTCTTACTTCCACCAGAAGGTGGGAAGACCCCCTCAACCGGAAAAAAGGGAGGAAGACGAGGAGATGGAATGTGAGGACGATATAGAAATGGTCTCAGTTCCAATTCCTGAAATGTTTCAGGAGAGGGATTTCCCGTCCCCGAAAAAGGGTAAGAACAGAGAAGGAAATAAGCAGAAACCAGGACCCTCTGGTACGAGAAATGTAAGGGAACCGCTCCAAAACAGAAGTGAAAAGAAACCGCTTCTAGCTCGAAAAGAGAGTGAAGAAATTGATAAGGAGGCAATTTGGATAGCCAAAATCGAGGACATAGTAGAACGTGCCATGGACAAAAGGTTTGGGAATCCTCATGAGAAGGAAATAAGAAAAAGAAGAAATAAGGAGGAAAGGAAAGATACTGGTCAAAAGGGACCAGCTCCAAATGTAAATAAGAAAACAGAGGTAAGGAAAGCGGGGACAGTAACAACACTGAACCCGCCAGCAAGACCGGCCACTCAAAACAGAATGGTGACTAAAGACAAGAGTAAAGGAGGAGAGGGGACAAAAGTCGCCAATGTAAAGAAAGGGAAGAACCCAAACCAACAACCCAAAGATGAAGATGGGTGTGTACAAGTAACCAAAAAGGGAAAGAAGGAGAAAGTAACACCCAATGTGCCCCCAAGTAAAAGGACAGATGATAACAGTAAGAGATCAAATGCCAAGGAGGCAATTAGTGCTAAACAGAGCAGCAAGAATGGTACCATTAAAAGAAGATTACCAAGGACTGCCGCAGTAGTGATTACATGCCCAGAAGGGAAGTATGACGAAACAATGAGAGAGGCGAGAAGCAAGGTTAAAATGCAAGATATGGGATTGACCGAGGGGGTCAGAGTTAATAGGGCGGTAACAGGCGCCATAAAACTTGAAATTCCCTCGATAAAGGACAAAGAGGGCAAGGTCACCACCCCGGCTCCTATTGTTGCTGATCAATTAGCGAATAAATTTCGTGAGGCCCTTTCGGGAAAAGAGGGGGTCAAAATCAGCAGACCAAAGAAGATGGCAGAGCTGAGAGTGAAGGACTTATTTGAGTCCATCACTCCGGAGGAAATACAGGAGGCCATCTGTAAAGATGGTAACTGTGAGAAAGAGGATGTTAAAGTGGGAGACATCAGGGTCTCCCCCAACGGTATGAAGACGGCATGGATTCGCTGTCCCCTGACCGCCGCTAAAATCATCAGTGGAAAGGGACGAATCATAATCGGGTGGACGAGAGCAAGAGTAGAGGTCTTAGAAGATAGACCTCTACAATGCTTCAGGTGTTTAGAGGGAGGACATGTAAGAGAAAGGTGCCCAAATACCCAGGATCGAAGTAACAGATGTTACAGATGCGGGGAAAGCGGGCACCTTTCCAGACAATGTGAAGCGGAAGTCAGATGCCCGGTGTGCAGCGACAAGGGGCTTCCCGCTAATCATAGAGCGGGAACCGAAGGCTGCGCATCGGTGCGCAAAGGGACGAGAGGGAGAAGTTTGGCTATAAATATGCCGAGAAATGTGGGGCAAAAGACAGAGGAGAGAAGATCCAAGCCCGTTGTGAAGGATGTACAGAACGTGCAGATAGAGATCAGAAAGGGCATGAAAAACAGAGAAAGGGAAGAAAGAAGCGAAGAGGAGCCGCAGACAGGCTCAGGCAAGAGAAGGAGGCTCAAGCAAACAATTGGAGAGGGAAATGGAAGCAGAAATAGACGAGGAGGAACCAGAAATCACAGGAAAATGAGCTGCAAAATACTGCAGGCAAATTTGAATCACGCTAAGCAGGCGCACCTTTTCCTGCAAAGCCTTGCCGAATGTGATTGTGGACTAGGGATTGCTGCGGAGCCATATCAGGTACCAGAAGGCAACAAAGGTTGGATGGAAAGTACCGATGGCTCCGTAGCTATCGTTTGGAGAGGAGCAAGGAACTCACCTCCAGCCCTCCGTCTGGAAGGAGGAGAGAGTTTCATCGCGGCTGAATGGGGGCCCATCGTGGTGATAGGCGTGTATATCTCCCCCAGCAGAAGTGTAGCGGAATACGAGGAAGTGCTTCAAAAGCTGGAGGAGTGTGTGCAGAGAATGCATCCTAAGCCTGTCGTCATTGCGGGGGACTTTAACGCGAAAGCCACCGCATGGGGTTCCCCGCGAGACGACGGGCGGGGAAAAGTGACCCTGGACTGGGCGGCGGGAATGAGTCTCTCCCTACTGAACAAGGGGAGAGACAGTACGTGCGTACGTCCGCAGGGGGAGTCGATAATTGACTTGTCATGGGCTACCCCCCCGGCGGCGAGGTTAGTCAGGAAGTGGAGGGTGATGACGGAGATGGAGACACTGTCGGATCATCGATATATAGAGATCGACATCTCCGTCATCCCCAAAATAGTTCAGGAACGCCGCCGAGTCCGGGAGTTAGAAAGGACACGATGGGCTCTCAAAAAGCTAGATAGCGATATCTTCATGGTCACAATACAGACGGCCATGATGATAAAAGAAGGGGAGGACACTGGCGAGGAACGGGACTTAGAAGGACAAATGGCATGGATGGCCGACACGATGAAAAAAGCGTGCGAGGCCTCCATGCCGAGAGTAAAAAACCGTCCTCGCAGGTGTGCTTATTGGTGGTCCGATGAAATAGCAGAGTTAAGGCAGACCACTAATCAGGCGAAGAGGAGGATCAGAAGAAGAAGAGATGGGCACGATGATAGTGACAGATGGGCTGCCTATCGAGAGGCAAGGCTTCGGCTAAGGATAGCCATTCGCGAAGCCAAGGCGAGGGCATGGGAGGAACTTCTCCGCTCCATTGATAGGGATCCATGGGGACGCCCGTACAAGATGGTGATGAAGAAATTAAAGGGAGGGGCGTCCCCGCTGACGGAGACATTAGATCCTGGATTCGTCCAAAATATCATAGACACTCTGTTTCTTCAAGAGAGGGACAGATGTGATGACCCTATTCCAGCCAGGGAATTCGAGTGGGAGGACGAATTTAGGATCACGGGAGCGGAGATGCTGCGCACCGTCAGGAAAATTAAGAGTGGAAAAGCACCGGGTCCTGACGGTGTGCTATGGGCCCTCGCCTATCGCGAAATGGGGGAGCCCATGCTGTCACTATACAACAAGTGCCTTGAGGAGGGAAGGTTTCCCCCCAGTTGGAAGAAGGCCACAATAGTCCTTCTTCCGAAGGAAGGCAAGTCGCCGGATACACCGTCTGCTTACCGGCCGATCTGTCTACTGAATGAGGCGGGCAAAATCCTAGAAAGGATTATAGTGACCCGCCTCACACAGCATCTGACCCGGGAGAGTCCCGACCTACATAACGAGCAGTATGGCTTCCGCGTCGGACGGTCCACGGTAGACGCAATACTCAGGGTCCGTTCGATTGCGGATGCCAGTGCGAAGGAGGGCAGGGTATTGTTGGCGATATCGTTAGATATATCGAACGCCTTCAATACCCTGCCATGGGGTCGGACGGGGGGGGGCCTTGATTATCACGGTGTCCCCTCCTACCTGACGGCAATAGTGCGGGACTACTTCCGGGAAAGAAGCATCGAATATGTGGACAGAGAGGCGGTATTGCAGAGGAGGGAGGTCACGTGTGGGGTTCCACAGGGGTCTGTGTTGAGCCCCCTGATGTGGAACCTCACATATGACGCGATGATTCGGACTGCCCTCCCCCCTGGCTGCGACGTGGTTTGTTATGCGGATGACACATTGGTTGTAGCCGGGGGAAAGAACTGGGGGGAGGCCGTAGCTCGGGCGAATATCGCTACTGGGCGCATTGTTAGAGCGATCAAGGGAATGGGCTTGAGGGTGGCACCACATAAGACAGAAGCTGTCTTTATGCATAAAGGCAAGCATGGGGTGCCACCTCAGGCACGAATCGAGGTGGATAGAACTCCTGTCCTGGTGGGGCCTCGGATGAAATACCTGGGGCTCCATTTGGATGGCCGATGGACATTTAGGGAGCACTTCCGTCAATTGGCCCCTAGGATGGAAAGGGCAGCAATGGCACTTAGCCGTTTGCTGCCTAATCTAGGCGGGCCTGACGGAAGGGCTCGTAAGTTGTACGCCGGCACCGTGCACTCAATACTGATGTACGGGGCCCCTGTATGGGTTAAGGAAGCCAACGCCACTCGCGATATCAAAAACTGTATACATCAAATACAGAAGCGAGTGGCGCTGAGAGTGTGCAGGGGCTACCGTACAGTCAGTTGGACGGCAGCTTTAATACTGGCTGGGATACCCCCCTTTGAGATATTGGCGACCATGTACGCCGATGTTTATAGGCGTGCACGGGAGCTAAAACAAAGGGGGGTGATTGTAACCGACGGATGCCGGCGTGCAATAAGAGTCCAGGCGAGACGGTCCGCAGTAACAAGGTGGTCGGAGGCATTGGAAAACCCAGTGCTTCCGGGAAGGCGGACCGTCGAGGCCATCCAGCCCTGTCTGGCAGAGTGGCTAGACAGGGCCGGGGGAGGAGTTTCATACAGGATGACTCAGGTGCTCACCGGACATGGGTGCTTCGGTGAGTACCTGAGTCGAATAGGGAAGGAGAAATCAGCTCGATGCGCCCAGTGCGATACGGGAAGGGATACCGCGCAGCACACTCTTGAAGGGTGTGTTGCGTGGCACGAGGAAAGGGGAGAGTTAATTAGGATAATTGGCAGCAACTTGGAGTTGAGGGAAGTGGTAAAAGAGATGCTCACCAGCGAGGAGAAGTGGGAGGCCTTCTCCTCCTTCTGTGAAACGGTGATGTCACGGAAGGAGGAGGAGGAAAGAGAGCGAGAAAAGGCGGGCAGGAATACCCGCCACACTGAGACGGACGAGGACGGACAGAGTAGCGAAGAGAAGGATGGTGCCGGCCCCCCTCCCTCTGTCTCGCCGGCTGTGGGTACGCCTGCAGGCGGCGGGGGGGACGGGGGTCGGCTCCTTAACACCCGCATCAAATACTGATGCGGGATGAGGTCGTCGGGGGGAGTGAAGACGTGTAAGGCTCCGATGCTCCCCCCCGACGGCCTCACGGGAAAGGGGGGTAAGAGCGACTGGGGTTCACCTTGGTGAGGTCCATTCGTGACCGCCCCAAACGGGAGCCTTTCTGATTGCGGCCGAATCCTGACCCTCAAGGGGACGGAGGGAGCCGCAATCGGGGGGGATAGAGGGAGGCTGGGCTCTTCCGGTGGCTGGGCTTAGGCCTGATTGTTGCCGGGGGCAAGCGCAGTCTCTTTCCGGGACGAGGATGCAGAGGTGGGCACCCTCATACCGGATGCCGCTAGGCGCCGGGGTGGGGATGCTGCCTCTGTAGGGGGGGCCTTTCTCCTTCTAAGAGGGGCTCCCCAGGTGAGGGCCTTCGGGGCTAGCTGCCAAATCCATGTCCCCCTTGGGAATGGAGGGAGCACTAGCCCTGGAGGCGAGGGGGCCCCGGCTCGAGCGGGAAAACTCGACCCCGGACCCCGCCCCCCAACTTTTGGGAGGGTGACGTGAGAGTGGTGCCCTCCTGCGTCACAACCGCGTACGGCCGCACGATAAATTCGCGGGGGAGAGCATTGTCCCTTCGGGGATGATGCTCTCCTGGGAAGACAAGGCGGGGGGGGGCGTCAGGTAGGCATGGAAACAGCATCCCTGGCGCCCCCCTATCAACGCCCGAGTAGGTACCCGCAGTGGTTTTAGTGAGGTAGGCCTTGGGACCCCTGGTCGAATCACTCGTGATTCGGCCAAGGGGAACAAGGAGTCCCACATAACCCGTACCCTCTATCCGGAGGGTGTGTGGTACCCATGAGGGTTTCCACTGCGTCACAAAAAAAAAAAGGTGGTTGATCGAGGTATGAAAGTGGTTCGATCGAGGTATGAAAGTGGTTGATCGATGTTTGAACGTAGTTCGTTCGAGGTTCGATTGTGGTTCGAACGTAGTTCTATTTACGTTCGATTGTGGTTTCAATTTTAAATATTATTCATATGCTTATTCTCATCATGGAATGTTTGTCTCGGACCATCTGTTTTCTTATCTCATGTGCCGAGTAAGCGTTCAAGCTATTATGTCATACATCCCCTACTCTTTTTAACGTGAGTCTTTTTAACCCCGTTATGTTCGTACATCCATCATAAAGTTTCAGACTGTTAATAATGGAGCACGAGGTTATAATTATTGATGATAGTGATGATGAGGTGATAGTGGTTGAAGTTGGATCAGACGTTGATGCTATATCAGACGTTGAAATGGGCTCGGACGTTGAAATTGAGCCCGCGAACGATTCCGATTACGATAGTGAGTGTGGCTACGTTACTCGCGAGAGAAGAGTGCACAGTTGTGCACAGCGGACATCATCGCCATGGATGATAGTACGAGAATGTGTACAATACATATTTATTATTGTCAATGGGATGGAGTTATGTTGTGCACAAGATGTTTCATTAGATTGCGAGATCTATATGTGGAGATTGACGTCGTCCGCATTCACAGGACCGGGACATTTGAACAGCTTTTGGGGAGATGGTGCAGCGAGTGCAATAGCCCGCTGGACCAAATGTTCACACGGAATATGTGTCCAGTATGCAATACATGTAAGTCTCATTATTTTATAATAAATAAAATAAAAAAAAAATAAAAAGAAAAAAAATAAAAAATTTTCTGTTATGTAGGAGTTCCGCCTCGCAGCCACCGCCCCACCACTTCGCAGCCACCATCGCGCTGCTGTATATATTTTTATATTATTGTATTATTATATTTTACATTTTATATTAATTTATATTTTTATATTATTATTGTATTATTATATTTTACATTTTATATTAATTTATATTTTATATTTTATATATTGTATATTTTATATTTTAAATTCACACACATTTTGTAAATATACACACACACACAGTTATAAATAAACATTATTTTAAATATTAAATAAATGTATTTATTTTAGAATAAGTCCTCTCTCCCCTTCCTCCTATTAAAATCTTATTATTAATTAAAAATTACTATAAATATTATTATAAAAAAAAAGTTTCTCTCGCGTCCGCCTCTCGCGCTCTCCTTCGCTGCATCAGCTCTCGCGCTCTCCTTCGCGTCATCTCGCTACCTCTCGTCATCTCACGCTATCTCTCTCGCTCTTGCGTCATCTCTCTCGCGTGCGCCTCGCGCTCTCCTTCGCGTCATCTCGCTACTTAGCCATCTCGCACTATCTCTCTCGCACTTACATATACGCCTCGCTTGCGTCATCTCTCTCACGTGTGCCTCGCGCTCTCCTTCGCGTTCCTCTCTCCCCGCGGACCCCTCACCCAAAAACTTCATGCGGTCTTTCGCGGATTCCTCTCTCCCCGCGGACCCCTCGCGGACCCGGCTCCAAAATCGCGGACGCCTCCCCCTCCCCGCGGACCCTTCGCGGACGCTCCCCCTTCCCGCGGACCCCTCGCGGGTCCGGCACCTAAATCGCGGACGCCTCCCCCTCCCCGCGGACTCCTCGCGGTACATCGCGGTACATCGCGGACGCCTCCCGCGTGACGTCATTCCCCTCCCCGCGTGACGTCATTCCCCCGCGCCCTGGGTTCCCCTCGCCCCTCACCCCCCCTCATTGCCCCATGGGTTAGCACCCGCCTAGTACATCTACTTATATTGTATACATACAGTGTCCCATTTATGATGCACGCAATAACTTGAAAAATATGCAAAATACGGAAAAACATTTCGAACAAAAGTTGTTTGGTTCGAAGGGGGACATAAGATGGTGCCATTGATTTAACCTTGGATAGTCAAGGTCACGTGAAAGTAACCTTCAATTTCTTAAATGGAACTACCTATTTTTTATTACATATTCTTGTAGCTATCTCGAGACCAAAACACTATAATAAAGTATTTTTTTCAAGTACTTTTTGAGTTAGGCTTGAAATTTACTATTTTTTGACATAAAATGGAAAATATCATATAAAATATTTATTTTTCGATTATCTTTCCCTAATAATTTTATGCATTGAATACTGAGACCAATCAATTGGTGTAAAGAAAATAGATAATTGTTTTAAAAAATATATGTTATATGCAATATGCAGCTGCGTACTTTTTTCTTAAAGTAACTATGTTTTCTTTGCATCAACTGATTAGTCTCATTATTCCGTGCATAAAAGTATTAGGGAAAAATAATCGAAAAATAAATATTTTGACATGATATTTTACATTATATGTCAAAAAATTGTAAATTTCAAGTCTTATAACTTTATTTGAAAAAAGTACTTTATTATAGTGCTTTAGAAAGATCTCGAGATAAGCTGCAAGAATATATAATGAAAAATAGGTAGTTCCATTTAAAAAATTGAAGGTGACCTTCACGTGACCTTCAAATGACTATCCAAGGTCAAATCAATGGCACCATTTTATGTCCCCCTTTGAATCAAATAACTTTTGTTTGAAACGTTTTTCCGTATCTTGCATATTTTTCAAGATATTTGCGTGCATCATTTAAAATAGGACATCCTGTATATGTATATATAATCTTGAGGAAAAAATTTCTGAAGGATAACAACGCAGTCTTTTGTTTATATTTATATCTTAAAAAATTTATTGTATTTTATAGTAGTTAGTGCTAGAGGCGATCTATTCGTGAGCTGGCTGTAACACCAGATGCGCTTTGCATGTGCGCTCTGGTTATTACTTCGTATCAGAGACGATCTATTCGTCCACTGATTATTTTGAAAAATCCAGAGGCGATCAATTCGTGTGCTGGTCATAAAATCCAGAGGCGATCCATTCGTGTGCTGGTCATAAAATCCAGAGGCGATCCATTCGTGTGCTGGTAATAAAATCCAGAGGCGATCCATTCGTGTGCTGGCCATAAAATCCAGAGGCGATCCATTCGTGTGCTGGTCATAAAATCCAGAGGCGATCCATTCGTGTGCTGATCATAAAATCCAGAGGCGATCCATTCGTGTGCTGGTCATAAAATCCAGAGGCGATCAATTCGTGTGCTGGTTATATTTTATATCAAAAGCAGTTTGCACCTGTGTGTGCTCTGTTTACTATAAAATATGAAGACATTTATTTTCAAAACATTATTTATTGTAGTATATGTATAATAGTTAATTTTTTGTATTAGATAAAAATTTATAAACAAAAGACTGCAGTTGTTTTTCAGATATTTAACTTTTCAAGATTATAAAATAATAAAATTATCTCTTCTTTTTGTAGTAATATTTTACAAAATATTAATTCATTTATTTTTCTTTGCAGGCGACAACAGTTATTGAAGCTCAGCAATACGCAACAGCCAAATTACTCCAGGAGCACAGAAAAGAGTATTGACAATGAATCCATCGACTTTCAGAAATCGATTCAATCAATTTCCGAAACGATGGATTCAGAAGTTAGTACTGAAACAGTGCAATGCCTGGAGTCAATTTCAGAAACAGGTATGTGTCATCAAAATGTCGAACTTTGCGAAGATAACAATTTTGTTATCGAAATTAGCCCTTTGGATATAAATCGTATCCAGGAAAGCATGCCTCAAGGGCGTCGCATTGTCGACATTTCTTATATGTGGAATGAACTCCAGAGATCATTCGATAATCATATGAAAAGAATAGAGTGCCAATTGAAAGATTGGAAACTCATAAAGACACAAACCAAAGGCCAAGAGGAAAATGACTCTAGGAATAGCACATGTAAGGATACTAGCAATGAATCCATCGATTTTCAAAAATCGGTGGAATTATTCTCCGATACAATGGATCCTAAAGTTAGTATTCAAAAAGTGCAATGCCTGGAGTCAATTTCAGAAACAGGTATGTGTCATCAAAATGTCGAACTTTGCGAAGATAACAATTTTGTTATCGAGAATAGCCCTGTGGATATAAATCGTATCCAGGAAAGCATGCCTCAAGGGCGTCGCATTGTCAACATTTTTCATATGTGGAATGAACTCCAGAGATCATTCAATAATCATATGAAAGGAATAGAGTGCCAATTTAAAGATTGGAAACTCATAAAGAACCGAACTATACTAGAACCGAAGAGTTCAAGACGCATTTTACTTTCAAGTGCCAAATGTGCAATACTAAAGCCGACTTCTGGTCAGAACCCGAAGAGCCGGAAACATTAGACATTGGTATGGCTGTTGTAGCAGGAACTGTTACAGTAGGAATTGGCTATGCCCAGCTGAAGGAGTTGTGTGCAGCCATGAATGTTCCTTGCATGTCCGAGCCAATATATATAAAAAATAGAGAAAAGTTAGTCGATGCTTTTGAAAAAATAGCCATGGAAAGTATGAAAATGGCTGGCGAAGTTGAAAAGCAACTCGCTCTTGAGAAAAACGAAGTTATAAACGGTATTCCGTACATAACAGTTGTAGCGGATGGTAGTTGGATGAAGAGATTGTATGGCAATGCCTATAATTCTCCTTCCGGTATTGGAGCCATAATTGGTTACCGCACGAGAAAGATTCTCTTCCGTTGGTGTCCGCAATAAATATTGTGCAATATGTAATATGGCAGAGCGAAAAGATATGGAACCAAAAGCTCACAAATGCTACAAAAATTTTGATTGCAACAAGAGCTCCACAAGGATGGAGAGCGATGCCATCGTGGAAGGTTTCAAATGTAGCCTCGAAATGCATGGGCTGATTTTTAAAACAGTTATTGCCGATGGTGACAGTAGCGTTTATCAGACCATTATTGATAATAAACCATATAGTGAACAGATGGTCACAGTAAAAAAAATAGAATGCACGAATCATTTACTTCGCAATTTATGTAAAAAGTTCAAAGTTGTGGCAGAGACGACTCAGTCAAAAACGCAGTGGCTTTATAGAGTCGCGAAAAGTTGTGAAAAGCAACATGTTAAACATCAGAAAAGAGGTAGAAACAGCAGCCGAGCTACGAAGAAAAGACCAACAAACACCTCAACATTGTAAGGCTAGGGAACTGCAGAAAGATATATTGAACACTCCTAGCCATGTTTTTGGCGAACATAAGCGATGCGAAGCACGCGGTCGTATATGCGAAGAAAATGATAATAAAACAAACAAAAATTATTCCATTTCTGAAAATACATGGTCTGTATCAAAAAATAGAAAGCGCTATCACATATCTAAGCGGTTATTCCGACAGTTTATTGCTGAATTTAACCAATAATCCTGCATAATTGTTTAATTCAATAATCTGCAAAGAAATTGGTGGGAAGCGCATTCATTTTGGTAAACGAGGATCTTATAATGCCAGAGTTGCGGCGGCAGCTGTGCAATTTAATACGCAACAAGTCCTTACAGAATTGCATAAAAGCAGAATTGGATAAAACTGTACCGCCTATTGTTGAGAATCTGGAAAAACAACGACAAATAAAAGTTGTGAAAACCAGAGAATCTCGACAAGTGCAAGGAAGGAAAAGAAATTCCAAACGAAACACAGGAACAGATCGTTACTATGTTTCGCAGTCTGAAAAACCAGATCTTCCATCTGATGTATTTGAGCAACTTCGGCAAAATCATGTAGAAAAATTGTCCGAAAATGCGATAAACTGGAAAAAAATTGAATTTAATACGAGAAACCAAAGTGACTCAGAATTATGGTTATCATTGAGACGAGAAATGTTGACAGCATCCAATTTTGGACCTGTATGTCGCATGAGACCGACAACGTCTTGCGCAACAATAGTAAAAGCCATTTTATATCCTTCCTTCATTGATTCCGCAGCCCTAAAATATGGTCGCGAGAAGGAAGACGTAGCAAAGAAAGAATTGACTTTAAAATTAAATAAAGAAATAAAACCTTGCGGATTATTTATTGATACTGAAAATCCTTGCTTGGGTGCTTTTCCTGACGGAATAATTGACGAAAATGGTCTAGTGGAAATAAAATGTCCTCTGTCAGCTGAGCATTTGACAGCAGAAAAAGCTATAGAGACATTGCCTCTTTTGAAAGGTATCTTTGATAAAAAAAATCCACATAAAATGAATCGAAAGCATCGATATTTTTATCAAGTTCAAGGTCAGTTGAACATAACACGGCGAGAATATTGTATTTTTGCTGTTTGGACTCCACAAAGTATGAAAATATTGCGCGTTGATGCAGACAATATTTTTTGGAGAAATGAAATGCTGCCTTTCTTAACACGCTTCTATAACGAATGCATGCTTCCAGAAATCTTGGATAGTTGTCACAATAGACATAAGCCAATTAGAAATCCAAGATATATTATGGAAGCTAAAGAAGCAAAAGAAGCACTGACAATGAAACGAAGTAAGAGACAAAATAAAATAGAAAAGGAAAATGGCATAGAAGAGAGTAAACTATTCAAACCGAACGTTTCAATTGAAACAAAAATAACTGATATTGCTTTAAATAAAGAGCAAGATGATGATTGCATTATCATAAGTTACTCAAGTAACGAACGAGATATATCTGAAGATGATATAAAAAGAAATGAAAAACTTTTAAACACGTTTGCTCCTCTTTATTTGGTAAAGGATAATATCTTGCGTGTGACAAGTCAATTAAACGATGAATCGTTGGATCTATTTTTGCGTATTATAAGAGAAACTTCTCATTTCGAAACGCAAAGTGTGCTACATATAGAATATCCTCACATGATTAAAGCTAGTTGTAGTAAGAATAGCTTACAAATAATTGGAGGGAATTGTAGTAATCGCTGGAGATGTATTTTCTTTGACGGCAACAACCTTCGCGTATACAATAGTCTACCTGGCTGTACATACGATAAATTGGTAGCTAAAGAGAAAAATTATATACATCTTCGTTATCCAACAGTAAACTCGAGTGACATAATTTTTGAAAAGGTTCAAACACAACCTGATGGCATATATTGTGGAAATTATGCTGCAGCCTTCGCCACGACTGTAGCCTTAGGAGGCAATCCTTGCGAGGAAAAATACTCCGAAAATGTAAAATACATGAGAGAACATTTTTATAAAATTATAGAAAGCAATGAACTCTCGCCTTTTCCAAAATAATAAGAAATTATCATTTTAAAAAAACCTATTCTGGTAAGAATATAGACTTCAAAAATCTATACTCTACAATTGGCCAGAAAAAGCTGCATCAATCTCGATTGCAAGTTATAATCGGAGAGACGAAAAACATATTGGTTGCGTTCTCACGGGAATGGACGGGGAGGGGTCCATTCTATATTTAAATATTCAGAATATTGTAAAAATACATTATTCTGTTGCAATCGAGACAAACAATGTATTGTAAGTGTGTGTATATTGAAATAATACATTTTTATCTGTCGCTTATATCGAATGAGAAAAAAAATGAACTGTATTAGATAGATTGTAACTTATAGAAAGCTACATTATAATATCCAGAATATATAGGTATTATGCACACATCTGCATGCGTCATATACATCTTATATTTACATACGAGTATGCATACATACATATATAATATGTATATATATACAAAGTATTTTATTTCATACAGTGGGTTATCATAAAAATGAAACACTTTCGGAAAAAATGTGCCATATAAAAGATTTCGAAGGAGGACAATATCGTAATAATTGTTCTTGAGTGGCGTTTTTTAAAGATATTTAGAGGTCAATTTAGTTTTTTTAAACGAATCTACCTTATTTTTACTATATAAATCGAATCCTCGCACAACATTCAACATAAAAAGTTATAAAATGGCTAAAAAATGAAAACTACGAGATATTTTATAATATAATTTTACATAAACTATGAAATATATCTCATAAAATATTAATTTTTTTATAATCTTACTTCTACTTATGCACAAAATAATGAGAGAAATCAATTGCTGTAAAGAAACAGTTGTTTTCAAAATAGATAAAGTATATAAATTTAAATTAGGAGCTACATATTTTTTCCTTGAAAACAACTATATGTTTTCTTTACACCAATTTTCTTTTTATCTTGTGCATAAGTATTGAAGTAAATTTATCGAAAAATGAATATTTTATGAGATATTTCATAGTTTATATAAAAAATTATATTATAAAATATCTCGTAAAGTTTTCATTTTTTAGCCATCCTATAACTTTTTATGTTGAATGTTGCGAAAGTTCGATTTATATATATATAATACAAATAAGATAGTTCAATTAAAAAAATGAGATCTAAATATAATTGAAAAACGCCACTCAAAAACAATTTCACGTATACTGTCCCCCTTTGAAATCTTACAATTTTTATATGAAACATTTTTCCCGAAAATGTGTTTTATTTTTATGATAATATACTGTAACAAATAAAATATGTACCTTATATATATATATGTTACGGTCAGTGTAATTAATTAAGAATTATTAATAATTACCGGTCATTATTAATACAAACCAACTTATAAGGTTGAAGTGATAAATTTATCACATTGACTGGTTATTATTAATAATTCTCGCATACCCGTGAGAAATTTAATGAATTTTGAAACAAAGTTGCGTCTGGGGCCAGCGAGGCGTGCGGGGGGCGGCCTCCGTATGGCGTGACATGCAGCAACGCGTAGGAAAAATTCATTTCAATTAATGAAGTTCCAAAAACTGAGATAACTCTTAGAGAATGTGTTCGCAAGGACTCAAATTTGGGTGGACAAGGTTTTCAACATTGCAATTGTACCGGTGAATGCAATTCAAACCGCTGCACAAATGCAAAAAAAACACATTCTTTGCAATTCAAAGTGTCACAAAAGTCTATCCTGCAAAAATAAATAATTGGTTTAATTCTTTTTATTTGAAAATTTTTACTTTTTATTTTATGATAATTATGATAATTGAAAAATACTGTTGTTACGTCCGGCGGACTCCACGATTCTTTTCTTTCCCACGACCAAGGCGAAGTTTGTTGTTAGGTAAATAAAAAAGGAAGAAAAGAGATAATAATAATCTAAGCGGCACGTATATAATAAAACGAAAACGTGTCCAGCGAAACGGACAGCTGCAGATATCGTGAGCGACCGATAAATATTACAAAATCGGTAAATAAAAAAGACCAGGCGGAAAGATGCCGAAAGCGGATTCTTGCCGACACCCTCGCGAATAATAAGTTAAAATCACATATCGGCAAAACATAAAGACGGCGAGAACGGGCCGAAAGCGAGCCCACCTTTGAGGGGAAAACTAGAACAACGAATTGATAAAATTAAACGTGCCAAGCGAAGCGGCACCGCAGCGGAAACTCTCGCGAGAAACCGACAAACATTGTAAATCGGGAAAACACAACGATGGCGGGAACGCACCGAAAGCAAATCCTTCCCTAGTAAGATTAGGGGAAAACAAATAATGAAAACGAAAGTGTGCAAAATAAGATAGCACACCTGCGGGTACTCTCGCGAGGAAGCGGCGAAAAATATAAAGATTAAAAAGATGCCACACGCATCGCCTCTCAGCAAACAAGCTCTAAGCCGCACGTGAGGGCAATAAAGCGAGAACCCGTCGATAAAAGCGGCACTAACAAACACCAAATATCGCGATATAGGAAAAACTAACAACAAACACCGCCGCCGATATCGAAATCTCGAGACATCCCCGTTTTTGGGAAAGCGAGCTCCGATTCGCAGACGCCTGCACTAAACTTTTGATTCGTCGATCTTTACAACGCTCCCCATAGAAAGGGAAAGTAAAAATATTAAAAACACGATTATGAACTTCTATTCGCAGGATTTTGTCAAAAGGCGGAACGGAGGGCGTGAATCAAAAACCGGGATATAAACGCGAACTTCTCTGCGGAGCGTCACTTATCGTTCTTCATCGAACATCCACAGTTTCCTTGCGTTTTCACCGCAACACTTAGTGCGCGAAAGAATTCTCAGTGCGAATTCTCAGTGTGAGATCAACGTGAACACTCAGTGAGAAACTCTGTGAACTTCCGGCATAACAACAATTGGATATACCAGCCAGACCTAGAGGTCCACTAATCCTACAACGGGCCGATCTTGAACCGAACATTTTATCGACGCACGCCATAAGTAGTAAGTCCCCTTATATCCATATACAATCTCACTCTACTAAAAAGAGTTCTTGAATAAATTAATTTCTTTTATTCAAAGCTGTTACCTAATATTCGAAGAAGTTCGTATTAATTATTCCTGAACCCTTCCTTCCCCCGCTGAAGGCTTCCTGCATAATTGCAGCGCGAGCCCTGGTTTCACGGTTTCCTGCATGATTACAGTGCGAGCCCTGGTTTCACGGTTTCCTGTATAGCTGCAGCGCAAGCCGCGACCTTCCCTTGTATCCGTCGGGTTTCCTGCATAACTGCAGTGAGAGCCCTCGCAAAGTTCCCTCACCCTAAACAAAATTGCAAAGATGCAAATTTCTTCGGAATAAATATTAAAATTTCACTTCTTAAATAAATATTGAATTCAAGGACTCTTTCTCGAAGAACAGCTCTCCTATATCGCTGTTGTTAGTGGAGACTACGCGCCATTCCCAACGGGTCATAAAGCGGTTCCGAAATCGTCGCAATCGTCGTCTAAGGCGAGAGTTGGTTCGGGTTACGGCGGACTTATTTTCTACAACCGACGACCATAAATTACTCCGCGAAAAACTCGAAATATTAACTAGAGAACACATTAACACTATTAATAGTTACGCCAAAGAAAAAAATTGTAATACACCTAACCGCGACCCACCTCATTACTCTCCGATTTCATCCCCCGAATACGCAGGAACCCCGCGAATTCCCTCTCCCTCACCCTTCGAACCCACCGAACAGGAACGAACTCCTCCCTTCCTTCTCGCTGATTCACCTGCCGAATCTCAGCGGAACCTTTCTCCTCCACCTCCCCTCTCTCCCGCACTTCCAGATTCACCTCGATCTCCGTCCCCGGTTCCCTCCATTATTACCCTTGGGGACTCACCTCCCTCTTCCCCAACGCCCTCCGAAAACCGGGAACTACCGGAAGATTTTGAGACGATAAATCTCAGCGACGACGGTTCGGAAGAACTAAAATCGCACGCCGAGCTCACCTACGACCAATTCAGAGCTTGGTTAATTAATCAATTCCCGGGGATAAGGGAAGTCCCGGAAGGAACCTTTACAATCGGTTCGGGGCCAGTAGAACATGAGGCCCTGCGTCAACATCTAATCGACGTAAATCCTGAAGAGATTATCCCTTGGTATGTTCCTGAGCGTAGATATCCCGTCCCAGCGCGTCTTATTAAGCTCCTATCCTCCCTCCATCATCCAAATTCGGGAATTCCAATGACACATACGCACACACGCGCACACATATATACATTATTACTATTTGTTACCTAATTATTAAAATGAAAAATTATTGTAATAACCAATCGGGACCATAATATATTTAGACAATAAACTCTCCCCCCTTCATGTCCCGATTGATGACCTCCGTACTTATGTAACACCCGCGAAACACACACACAAACACACACACACCTATTTATAGATTAAATCCCGCGCGCGAGTTAATTGTTACTTATGTATCCGTCTTTTCACCGTTTTTATTTATATGAATAAATCTTAATTTTATTATGAACTCGCGTTTAATTAATTGATTAACCCGCTCTCATTACCTCCGTCCTGAGATCGCACTAAGATCCCATCCCGCGCAAAAGAGATTAAATTCTCTTGCCGAAAAGGGACCACCGAGCGAACGCCCTTTAAATAGCGTAAGAGCGACCCTCGCGGTCGTTGACCTATTTGGGGCCTAAACACGTTCGTTCGGGTCGAACAAACGCACTACCTGGCGTTGTTCGACTTAAGTAGTTACGTCCTTCCTTTCGACTCTTCTTTCCTTGAGTCTGGACGTAACACTGTAATATTTTTTTGTTAAAAATATTTTATATTTTTTGTTAAACACAGTTGGACATAGATGTTATGTAG
The DNA here is from genome assembly GCF_030444845.1 of Prenolepis imparis. Lineage (NCBI taxonomy): Eukaryota > Metazoa > Arthropoda > Insecta > Hymenoptera > Formicidae > Prenolepis > Prenolepis imparis. Next base: position 46,493 of record NW_028141337.1, on the reverse strand, counting down.
ACGTAGTTGGTGATTTTGAAAAGATTTAGTATTTAATTAACCCAAAGACTATTCAGAAAAATACTGGAATTTTTTTTTAGTTGCAATACACTTCTAAATGTGATATATGATTCGTAATATTGTGACGTCCTGGTGGGAGATTTTTGACTCGTTCTTGCGTTACTCTACAAAGGTACGCGATAACAAGCCTGGCTCGCGGGCCGAGCGGTAAAACACGCGTGGTTAGGACTTATGTGGAGAACGCGACGTGTCAGGACGACATAAATATTATTAATGTGAATTAATACGCACGCTTCAGTCTAGGTGCGGGTATTATTCTACTTGAAGGAAATGTGAGTAATGAATTCTATTTCTTATTTACTATGTTACTGCCTGTGATAAGAAAATAATGCTAAAGTTTCAAATTATATAAATATGTTTATTCTTCTATATAATTATTATACAGGTATTTTGGTTGAGCTTTATTGCGCGTTTGTGATTTGCCTCTCTACTGTTATTTCTATTAATTCTTAAATAGCGTTAATTGATTCAGTCTTTCATTAATTACAGGTTGAGATGGATGTGCGTATCGCCCTGAGAGAGGCGTGACCTTGTGGATAGATAGAAGTTCACCCTTAAAGAGGCGCTCTCCGAGAGATGGGTACAGAGAAGGAGCTAATGTCAAGGATTGCTCGCCGTTTCGGAGAAGCTCGCTCAGAAGGATTGGAGCCGTGCGACGCCCTGTGAGAGGCGCACGGTAGATGGAATAAAAATATTAATGGAAGACCGAATTATTATCAGATAAGTGTAAAATCTTCTTAAATAATAATTGAGATATATATATATATATATATGTAACAGTCTGAGCTTGTGATTATTTTCTAGGTTGAAGATATCATGCAACAAGGAGAGAGCTCGACGAGTGGAGCGACAGTAGAAAGATGCGAGTATCGACGGACGCCGAAGAGATTCGAGTGTTGCGGAGTCGCGTTGAATGTTAGCGTACCGTGTTAATAATTAATTTGTTATTCGAACGTGTTTGTTAGATGAGTTAAATCACTTCACTTGTTAGTATAAGATTAAATTTCGTTTGAATGGTTAATTAAAATGTGATCGTGAAACGTTAAAATGTTCACTGTGAGAATGAATTAGATATGCTGTAAATACTTACGATGATAGTTTGTGGACACTGGATGATCGCAGATATAAGAATAAATAAATTATAAATATTACTATTAATTTTATTATAACACGTATATATATTTTATAAGTATCACTGTGAGTATAAGTATAACTGTTTAACAATCTTAAATAATGCGAATCGTATCTAGAAATCGATATAACTATTATGATTTATTGAGACTGTTCGGTATATCTCTGATCATTAAAAAAACTTACCTTTTTAAAAAAAGGTAAAAAAAGGGCGCCAAGTCCACACGCCATGTGAAAAAGTGTTATACAAAAAATAGTGTTTTTAAATTATTGTAAAAAAACTTAATATTTCTAAAAAAAATAATGATATCAAAAAATTGCGCCAAATAAATAAAAATTTATGTTTTATAAAAAATTTATTTGTTTTATTATTTTAAATATTTAAAAAAAGTTACTCAGCCAAATATAAATGTGTATTTTGCAGATTATTATCTGATCTGATATAAAATTTATCACAGAATCATCTTTGTATTTTTAAGAATGATGCATCTGCACAGTCAAAATGATTTAGACCCGGTATTGAAACAATTAAAATGACGAACAAAAACTTGGCGTGCCCGTGTCGGGGCTCTAAAATGACATAAATTTCGTAATAAGATTGCTTAAAAATTAATTTATAAAATTTGTTTTTTAAAGTAATAATTTGTAAAGTAATATAATTAAAATAAGATTTCTTAAATTTTTTAAAAATATTCCACATTGAACGATGTAATTGCGCTACTCGTCTCTTATAATTTTATATTTTAAACTTTATTTGCGAGCCTGAATTTAATAACTCTACCTATACGCGAAGTAAAGAACGGCAAGATAAACATGCTCTACGATTCTGGAGCTACTGTCTCTTTAATAAAAGTTAAACACCTGAAAGGTGAAACCGAGATATACAACGACAAAATTACTTTGATCGGCATAACCGGGCATAAAGCGCGGACAATAGGAAAATTCTACGCGACTATTGATCTAGGCAGCCGAAAAATCAAACACGCGATTTATGCCGTAAAGGACGACTTCCCAATGGAATACGAAGGGATCATAGGAATCGATTTTCTACAAAAGCAACAAGTCACGTGCGATTACAAAAAACAGGAGATTCAAATAGGAAACGCCGTATTAAAATTACGACCGTACAATAAAATTCAATTAAAACCGCGTAGCGAAACGATAATACAAGCGGCAACGAATCGTAATAAGATAGGCGTGATAAAGGCCGAAGAAACAGCACCGGGAATATATATCGGACGATGCCTGGTAGAACCAAAAAATTTTGTGTGCCCCGTCAGTATAATTAATACGACCGACGAGACCGTAGAGATTAGTACGCCGCTCGTAACCGTAGAAGACATATGTGAAGATAACGCACACAAAGTATACACGATACACACGAGCGACACTCATAACTCGTCAACGCGCGACGAACGAATCTGACAATTATTACGCACGGATCATCTAAACGTCGAAGAAAAACGCTCAGTACAACGGATATGCGAAGAATATAGCGATATATTCCATTTAAATGAAGAACCACTGACATGCACCGCGACGATAAAGCACGAGATAAACACGCGCGCCGACACCTCGCCCGTCAACGTAAGACCATACCGCCTTCCCGAGAAGCATAAAGCAGAAGTAAATAAGCAAGTGCAAGGAATGCTAAAAGACCAAATTATTAGAACAAGCATGAGTCAATGGAATGCTCCATTATTAGTAGTGCCGAAAAAAGCCGATGCGTCAGGAAAACAAAGACTCAGGGTAGTAGTAGACTTCCGGAAAGTTAACGATTTAACTATAGGCGATTCATTTCCTCTGCCTAATATTACCGATATATTGGACCAGTTAGGGAACGCCAAATATTTTACGACGCTTGATCTAGTGTTACGTCCGGAGCGCAGTCGCGGCGTGAAATTCGCGAGAAATGATTATCGCGGTCCACGTGTTCGGACTATCGCGCTGAACAACGTCGTATTTCGGGAAACTTTTCCGGGGATACCCACGACGAAGGGTGTTCCGCTAAGGCTACACGCAATGGTTCAATGTCTTGCGGAGTGGAGGGTGTCGCCTTAAGATTCGTATGAGGGAGTTGCAAATGTTACTCAGGAGTATAGGGATATTATCGAATATAATCCTGAAAACGTTCGAGGGAATCATCGACGGAGTGGAAAATTGTAATTACGATGTTACCATCGGTGTCGATACGAAAGGTTTCTTCACCGTTGATGTACCGTAGGTAAGCGATCTGACAATGGTAACAGTGGAGTTGAGGGTCCCGAGTTACCGACAGTCGATGGAAGTTACACTCTGAGCAAAGTATTCCGGTTGGTAAGTTACCGATTACGAGCAAATGTTTGGCAATGTTCAACCATTCGTTTCGAGCAGTACCGCGTAAGCGCATATGGCAATCTACGCAAAGGGCGGCATTTGTTTCTTTATTAATAAACCCGACTGATATTTGGCAGTAAGGAGTTCCCTGTTCAATAGGCTCTTCTTCCTCTTCGGGAAGAGGCAAGATGTACGGAGCGGTGAGGTACTGAGGCCTTATTGGGCACATGGGTGAATTATTTAAATAAATGGAATTAAATAAATGAATAAAACGTTCGCGTTATTTTATTCGGAATTCTAGAATATTCATGGAGTGTGCTACGTTAGCTTAGTTTGCAAAAGAGAAATCGTCGAGACCCCTTTTTTTTTTTATCAAGGGTCTAAGGGTCAGTTTTATGACCCTAGGCAAAAACTGAGTTTCACTTTTATGGCCCTTGGAAAACGCAGTTTTCCAAGAGTCTTTACGAATATTCTAGAGACCACGTGTAAAGTTATATTTCAAATTTCGTAGAAAATATTAATTTTAAATATGTTTAAACAATAATTATACACGCACGTATGTGTTTGAAATTATTTTGATAATTTAGCTATTTGTGGCGGCAGTCTTATCCTTTAGTATTAGAATCTTAGCGTTGAATTTTATTATTTATTTCAATTGTTCATAATAGTTGAGACTTACCTTAGTTGATCTCTAGGGGGTGGACAATGGTTCCCCGATGCTCTGGAATAGGCGCGTCGTAATGGGTGTGCAGGATGTCCGCCCTGATTTGCAAGTACCGGGTGCGACGAGGATCGTTGTCCGGGATGTCGTCTCTCGGAATACGAGGGTTCTCGATTTCGATTGGAGTCAATTGCACTGGCCACTTTCTCAGTTTAACGTCTTTATTATTAACAGCGAACGGCGCGGTTCCGTCAAATAAATTATCGTACTCCGAGTCGTTATGATAGTAGGTGCCGATGAGATTTGAATATTCACTCGATGATGCTGGATAGTAGAGTTGCGCGGTTAAACGGCGAAGTTGGTTTTTCCTGCCTGCACGGCGTGTCTTAGGCATAATGGTTTATAATATAAAACATTCTGAATATTGCGTCACTTTTACAATAAGTCGACGTGCGGCGGTCCTCACTGTCGGTTATTGTTCCAGTGCGTAACTACGAGCGGTTCGTCCTCTCAAAGTAGTCACAGCAGAATTCAGAAATTATAAGAAAAGTGAAATCGTGCGGCAGCGACGAGCGGTTCGTCCTCTCTAAGTCGCAGCTTGGATTCCACTAAGAAAATTATTTATATAATAGATTTTCACTACACGTGCAGATTGGAAGAACTCGTTTTAGAATATTTTAGCAATACTAAAATCGTAATATTAGAATAGTAATAATATTAAAGCAAAATATTATATTGGAAACGCGTGAAATTGGAATTGGAATTGTTTAAAATAAATGTGGAGAATTATTATAAATGAAACACACACTTTTATTCTAAATTAACACTACACGATACAAAGTTAACTAAAGTTAAAGTTTTAATACTAGAGTTAGGACTTATAATATTAGAGTTAGAATGTTAGAATTGAATTAGATTTAGAATTAGGAGAGCGTTCAAGGTATGACTGCTCTAGTCGGAGTCGCGATGTGATCTGCCGGATTTTGGGACCGCTCTGAGGTCCTTCGTTTTCGGTGGCTTGGCGCTGCGGCGGCCCGAGAGTGGGAGACGCTCGGTGTGGCGGGGGCGTTTCCCCATAGTGGGAAGTTCCTAGACGTTACGCAGCGCTTCTCTTAGTCACTAGGCTGAGTTAGGCATCATGGCCGGCATTGGCGCGCTTTTCAAACAGCGCTTAGAGGACTTAGAATTTATTTCATGTGAAAGTAAAAATTTTATGTGACCGGACGTGACACTAGCATCAGGATATCACCAGATACCGATGGCTGAGCGCGATAAAAACAAAACCGCCTTTTCAACCCCCTATGGACACTACGAGTTCAACCGAATGCCGTTTGGATTAAAAAACGCGCCTGCGACCTTCCAACGATTAATGAATTCGGTACTAACAGGGATACAAGGGCTCAGATGTCTCGTTTATCTCGACGACATCGTAATATACGGATCCAGTTTAGAGGATCATAACAAAAGACTCGTGGAAGTACTACAGAGATTACGAAAACATAATTTAAAATTGCAACCGGAAAAGTGCGAATTTTTACGTAAAGAAGTAATATACTTAGGGCATATTATTTCCGAGAACGGCATATTACCCGATCCGTCGAAACTAGACGCGGTAAAAAATTTTCCGACGCCACAAAAAATAAAAGACATACAATCGTTTATCGGACTAGCGGGCTACTATCGCAAATTCATTGAAGATTTCTCGCGAATCGCGAAACCGTTAACAAAACTAACAAAAAAGACGGAAGTTTTTGTATGGAGAAACGAACAACAAATCGCGTTCGACACCCTAAAAGAAAAATTAATGACCGCGCCAGTGTTAAAATATCCGGACTTCATCGAAGAATTCAACGTGACCACCGATGCCTCCGACTACGCAATCGGAGCCGTGCTGTCACAGGGACCGGTAGGCAATGACCGACCTATCACTTACGCCAGCCGAGTGTTATCTCGGGCAGAGCAAAATTATAATACGACCGAAAAAGAATTGTTAGCAATCGTATGGGCAGTTAAACATTTTCGACCATATGTCTATGGAACAAAATTTAAAATAATAACCGACCATAAACCTCTAATTTGGCTATTTAACGTCACGGACCCCGGATCAAGACTCATCCGCTGGAGATTAAAATTAGAAGAATACGATTACGAGATAATTCACAAGGCCGGACGAGCAAACGCGAACGCCGACGCGCTAAGTCGACACGTAACTCGAGATACAAGCGAGAGAAGAAAGAGAGAAATCTTCAAAGTAGAAGAAGAGGAAGAAGAGAGAGAAGAAAAACTCGCCGATAACGCTAGAGGATATACCGAAGAGGAGAAACAACAAATACTCTACGAATATCATGATGCACCCACAGGAGGACATCAGGGAATCGAACGCACAATAAAAAGAATTCGATTAAAACATAACTGGCCAGGATTAACAAGAGACGTCGAAAAATATATCTCGAAATGCGAATCCTGCCAGAAAAATAAATTATCGCGACGAGTAAAAGTACCCCTCATTATTACGGACACGCCGAGTAAACCATTCGAGAAATGCGCGCTAGATATAGTCGGACCGTTAACAATTACTAATAACGGAAATAAATATTTACTAACTTTCCAAGATAATTTAACAAAATTTAGCAAAGCGATACCGATCGCAAACCAAGAAGCTAACACGATCGCGAAAGAATTCGCCACAAAAATAATTTTCGAATACGGGATTCCCGAAAAAATTCTAACCGACCAAGGAACAAATTTTGTAAGTGAAATATTTAAGAATACGTGCAAATTACTTAAAATCGATAAAATTCAGACAACAGCTTATCACCCCGAAAGCAACGGAGCATTAGAGCGTTCACACCGTACGTTAGCCGAATATTTAAGACACTATATAAATGCCGACCAAACAGACTGGGACGAGTGGATTCCCTACGCAATGTTTACATATAACACGACCCCACACACGGCTACGGGGCATACACCTTTCGAATTAGTATACGGGCATCAAGCGGACCTACCGACAGCTCTAGCGAGACCGCCCAAACTAACGTATAGTTACGACGACTACTCGCAAGAATTAAAAGAAAGAATACGGGCGTCAAATCAACTCGCGAAAGAGAATATTAAAGAAGACAAAATAAAAGCCAAAGGGTACTACGATAAATCCGCGAAAGAAACAAAATTTAAGATAGGCGACAAAGTACTAGTATACGACGAGACGCTCCGACGGGGACGATCGAAAAAATTAGATGCACTATGGGCAGGACCTTACGTAATAACCGAAAAGAATTCCGACGTAAACTACACAATTAAAAAAGGAAGAAAAGCAGTGCGCATGCATACGAATAGACTAAAGCTATTTATAGAAAACTAATACTTACTGTTATATACTTACTGTGATCCGACAACAATATATACTATTTTGCGTTTCCCTTTAATTGCGCAACCGACCTATGATATTGTAAAAGTAATAAAATTCCCCACACCATCCTATAATAATGTATACAATTATATCAAAATAGATAATCAAATAATTGCTATAGATAAAGAAAAATTAACATATGCGACAATGACGGAAAGCGAATTGCGAAATTGTAATAAAATTAATACACAATATGTATGTAAACGCAATTCACCTATACACCGCGTAGATTTAGACGCACCATGCGAAATTCAAATGTATACGCAGCGACAACATTATCAGAGCAAATGTAATGTAAGACACTACGTCTCAACCCACATGTTATGGATAGCATTACACCAAGAGCACACCTGGTTATACTCGACGGACGCCGAACAAACGATAACCATACAATGTGACGGTCAGCTCGAAAATAAAATAATAAGAAACGATTATAAAACTACATTGTCAACGGGAATTATAACTGTACGTAGCATTAGAAATAATCTTAACAAAAATAAGATAAGAAAGCGAAAAACTTCGTACCTCCGTTTTTCTTTTTTTTACGGGGGAGGAATGTTATAGCCCGAACTATAACCAGTAGTTATTAGAAATTAGAATTTACTGAATATCTTTATAGAATACTGTAAAACATTTTTGCTTATAAAAGAGCGCTCTCGACAAACGCTCGTCGCGTGAAAACGCTAACGCAGCGAGACACGCGCGAAGCACCGGAAATCGCGAGCTGCAAGCGAAGGCCAGGGACTTCGACCTGCTTCGCTTGCAATTAGACCAAAAACGCGTGAGTATTGTTAACCAATCAGGGACTTGTTTCCAAGGGCCTCGCCCGAAAGAAATCCAAGAAACAAAGAGGATATAGGACGGAGAGCCCGCCCGCGAAGGCAGTCTCGAATAAAACTCCTAAACATCAAGACGGAGTCTCGAATAAAACTCCTAAACATCAAGACGGAGTCTCGAATAAAACTCCTAAACATCAAGACGGAGTCTCGAATACAATTCGTAAACATCAAGACGTGGTCGCTAATAAGAATCCGGAACATCAGGACGAGACTCACTAATAAAAAATCTGAATCATTAAGAGAATTACTAATAAACGCTCGTTAGCCAAACATCGAATGTTACGCGACTATATATATATATATATATATTTAAAGAAAGGTTGAGAAATAAAGTGAAACCAAATTTAATCAGAAATAAGAGTCGATTTAATCAAAAGAAGAGAATAATCCTCCTATCTTCCTACGACGTCCCGGTCGACCCGAGGATCCTCATCCTTTAATTCGGCGCAACCCCAGTGCCTTGTTCGAGGCACACAACAATATAAAGTGTGTTGATAGAAATCAGTTGATAACTGTCAAAAAAATTAACCGAGTTTAAAGTATTATAACATGTATATTATTTAAAATATATTATTTTAATTTTTATAACACATTATTTCAAAACTTAATTAGGAATTAACGTTTTAATCAACTGATTTCTGTCAAAAATATTAATAAAACGTTAATTTGCTAATTAAATTATAAAATAATAATACGTTAAAAATATAAAAATAGTTCTATGTTGTATATAATATGTCATAACACCTTATCTTCGATTATAATAGTTTTTGATAGAAATTAAGAAGGAAAATATTCTAAGACTTATAGTTTTTTACATTTTAGAATTTCAATTTTGAAAGTTATTCGCGAAAATTAAAAAACTTGCATGTATATATAGTTGTGCTCAATTCTACAATATTTGTTTATTTCAAAAAGAGCGTTAAAAATATTTCTAGCAAATAATTCAATTGTACACGCGAATACCCTTTCGCATACCCCTATTAAGTTAGCCCCCCCACCAACGCAAAATTAATTTTTATCTTAATTAAAATTAAGTGCTAATTAGGTACTAATTAGGTGTCGAAGTCCGAAATTAGGTGCTCGAACCGTTTGGCAGAAAATTAAATTTATATTGAAGGGGGGGGGCTGACTGAACATTAAGCTGGCCCCCCCATATAAAAAAATATATAAATAAAATAATTAAAAAAAGGACTAGTACATAATAATTAGGTGCTAATTAAGTGCTCTCAGAATCCGTTAAGAAATTTCCAAAAATAAATTCTTTTCTACCACTTTACTCTTGTACGGCGGTCGCCGCGACCGAAATTAAAGAAATTCTGCTAAATGGACCGAGCACCTAATTCGGCGTTTAGATATCTTCAAATAATATTAATTAAGGAATATTTTCACGCCAATAACTTTCCGGTACCTAATTTTTTAATGCCACTTTAATCTTGTACGGAGGTCGCCGCGAGTGACGTTAAAGTTCGAAAATTCTGCCAAACGAAACGAGCACCTAATTCGGCGTTTAGATATCTTCGAATAATATTAATTAAGGAATATTTTCACGCCAATAACTTTCCGGTACCTAATTTTTTAATGCCACTTTACTCTTGTACGGCGGTCGCCGGAGGGACGTTAAAGTTTGAAAATTCTGCCAAACAGAACGAGCACCTAATTCAACGTTTAGATATCTTCAAATAATATTAAATAAAGAATATTTTCACGAGAAATTAAAAAAAATTAATTAAAAATAAATGGAACATGAGCGACGATTTTCCTTCTCAGAATCTTATTTAAAGACCAAAATAAAGAAAATATAAAAGTTACAAGAAAAAATGGAGAGGTTGCCGTTATAATACATGTTTTAATGAATATTGTATCATATTCGTCTAATACATCTTGTATTTTTTTACTGAATTCAAGAAATGCTGGTTGATAGTACGTTTCCTGTAATGATTAAAGAGACTTTTATAAATTAGGTAGTTGTCTCTAGTTATAATTATAATTCATTGCATGAATTTTTCAATATATTGAGAAAGGATAATGAACCTCATCCTCACCGGTCACCGGTGAACCGTCAGTCCATTCGGAATTCTCTGCTAACGATTTCACCGCCTCGATAGGCAACACAAACGCGTCGTGCTCCAAGTATTTTAATACATCGTCAGGAATGTCGAGAATCGTAGCCTCCAAGGCATCTTTCTTGAATGTTGGATACCAGCAGGAAATAGAGCACTCCGGTTTTAAATCACTCACAATCTTTCCTCGAAAGTTTTTACATACACTTGTATCTTTATATACAAATACTTCAATCTCCTACTTTATTTAGAACGTTTTACAAAGAGTTCTCGTAAAATGAGACAAATATACTTTTACTTTACATCAAAACTGAACCTATGTGTCAAAATATCAAAATATGTCAAAACTGATAACCTAAATAAATGACATTCATGGAGCAACATCAACGCTGTCTTGTAATGAATGCTCGAACTGGACATTTTCTGGTACATGCGCATTGAGAAGGTCGATGATGACGACCAAAACTTGAGTCAATTTTTTAGAAAATCAAACTTTACATTATAATATTTCCGTTTACAAAGCACATAGAGAAAAAGTAAAGACACTTTTATTATATAATTTGAACTCAATCTATCGATTGAGCTCAGTAAGAACTCGATTGCATCAGCCGTTATTGCGTATCAGAAATATATGATACTCTCAACTGTCCAACTCGCGTATAATAACACGGCATGCCTCGCAGTCGCTATGCAAAGCTACGCTCAGTAGACTTGGCGCGAGACACTACCGTGTCTCTTGATAATATTTTCAGTAATGATCTGTTCTGCTCTATCTGTATCTTAATGAATGTTAATGAATCTGCGAGCGGTTATATACATATTTTTGGGCTACCCCCAGTTTTTCGGTAGTCATACGTGGACCAGTGTCGATGAGACACGTGTCGCGAAAATATAAACATTCTCGGTATATTTGCTGACTTCTTAGAATATTTGCGCAGTACATTTGTATTTCTAAAAATGTTTTGATTCTTAAGTCGAAAACATGTTATTAATATCGTGTCCTTAAGAGCATTAAGACTGTGTGATTAAATATGTTTATCGTCGTTTGAAATAAACCGTTAAATCGTATGACATTGGCTACAAGTGTTATTGTGTTATTACCCTTGTTAAAGTATCAATATCGTTGGTCACTAATTAATGTAAATACATGTATTTGTGAATTCTCATTTGTTGTTATAACCATTTTAATATTAGCAAATATATATATATATATTGAAGTGAACGTGATAGCATTAATAATTTAAGTCTAGTTATACATATGAGTGCATGTACAGTATTTTAAGTCAACATACAAATTTATAATTCCTGATATAAGGCATTGTTGACATATATATATATATATTTGTAAAATTCAATAATATGTCACCCATACGTATGAGATTTTAAGATTATTCATTTGAAATGCCACTTGGATGTATAAAAGATAAAGGACAATAGCCTTGGAATTCGATTGTCAATGCTAGTTCGTTCGTTAATTATTCGTGTTAACAGTATGCCTGTGGATCGCACACCTACATGTATTTTTAAGCTGTTTTCGATATTCTAGTCGGTCTTAAGCTGTTGTTAGTTGATAATTATGTAAGATAATATTTGTTCCTGTTATAATATGTCTAAATAAAGATGTTAAAATGTATATATCCGTCTGGTTTATTTAAGTTTAGAATCTCACATATTTATGTTCATCATTTTATCGATAAAGAGTTATACCGTAGATGCATATGTATATGTTATACGCGTATGCTACTATAGTTTCATATATGCACTTGTATGTGTGTATTCTTGAATTGATTGTGTGCGTTAAAAGTTTTATATATATGTGTATATATATATATATACATATATATATGAATGTAAGCGTATTACATATACTATCTTGTTTGCAATACTTCACTGAATGATATGTAATTAATTCTTAATATAATTATTAATATATCTAAATTAATATTTTTATAAATATGTTTATATATCCAAGTTTGACTGCTAGACATGAATGGTCTAGTGATAATAATATTAAATTAACGTTTAAACATTGAAAAAGAGAAAAGAGCATAAATCGTTTTATTAGGCTATTTGAATTTTCTCGCTTTAATCGAAGAGAGCTTTCTCTCCAAACTCTCTCTCGTTCTATTATGGCCGCCTTGTCGTCTGCTAGTTTTGACAGGCGCGATGTTGTGTGTTCCTTCGATTGTTGTCGGCAGTATTTAGATGCGATTTATTCGTATTACCGCGTTGAGATTAAATGTGATTATAGTGGAATCTCGTGTAAAATATAATTTAAAGGTCGGTGGCAAAGAAGAAGATAGATAATAAAATGAAATAATAATTAAAGAAAAAAAAGAAAATCGTGACTGACGGCGACGGGCGTTAAGACGAGACGCTGGCCGTTACAATATGTCGACAGTTTTTTATTTTGTAGGTATCTTACATAAATTTAAAGTTGTGTTTCAGTTCATCCAGAAGTCAATTTTAGTTTAATTGATTTGTTTGTTTTTTAAATTTCGTTAAATTTTATAAAGAATTTTAATTGTGTTCTTGCTAGTTTTATGAATGGACCAATAAAAAACGACTAATAAAGCAAATCATGTGTGTTTTATTACTTTAACCAAACCCATTCAGGAATTATTAATAATAACCGGTAAAAATGATTATTCTCTCGGTATTCATCACTTTGACCAATTGTTGCGGTTATTATTAATATGTACCGGTAATTATTAATACTAACCGCATTTATTACACTGACCGTAACATATATATATACGTATTATGTATGTATGCATACATATATGTAAATATAAGAAATGTATATGACGCATACAGATGTATGTGCATAATACCTGAATATATAACTGAATATTATAATGTAACTTTCTAGTAAATTACAATTTAATACAGTTCGTTTTTTCCAATCTATATAATCGGCGATTATATAATATAACAATGTATTATTTATAAATATATATTTTTATAATTATATACATATATTTTTGATCATATAAATAAATATTTATATATATTATATGTAATAAAAATTTATAAACGCAATACGCTCACACATATAATCAAATGTGTTCAAACATGTACATATAATAAAGGCAGACACATGTGATATACTGTTATCTATGCGCTTCGATACTCTTTGATACGCGTGCGAAGCGATAGAACAGTAGAAATATATGATGTTGTCTTTTCAATTTTAATATTAGACACAATTTTTAATTACTTTTTTATACATGCATAACGCTGTCGATAATGGTAGAACTAAAATTATCGACAATTATCGACAATTTTAGTTCCGCTCAGATGAGAGCGCAAACCCGTCGGAGTTCGGCCAACCGTTTAGGATCCCCTTAAGTGTGCGATTAGCTCGCTTTTATTTATAATCAGGTAATTATTTCATCATGTCATATATTTTATAACAATTAGATTTTATTATTTATTCACTTCTTTATTCTATATTAACAATTATATTCTTATGAAAAAATAATAGGATGATTGCGTAACAAAAAAATAGTTATATTATTATGAAAAAAATTTAGTATATCACATACATGTAGTATAATATTGCAAAATGTATCTTGTTATTTATAATTGTTAATATAAAATAAGAAAGTAAATAAATAATATTTATAAAGAATTTATATACATTTTTTATTGCGCATGCCTTCATAGCACTATTATGAGTGCTATGAGCTATCAAAAATACATCTTTACGTTATTTATTATTATTAGCTTTTATTATTCGCTTCCTTATTTTATATCAATATTTATATACTTATGAAAGAGATAGTAGGATGGTAGCGTAGCATGAAAGTAGTTATTATTATGAAAGAAATAGTAAAATGGTAACGTAACAAGAAAGTAGTTGCAAATATCATTATATAAATATGTATTCAAGAAAGAAATAGAAGGATCTACATTTTGCAATGTATACTACATACATGTGATATGCAATACTACTTATATGTGATGTTCTATATTTCTTTCACAATAATAACTACTTTCTTGTTACGCTGCCATCCTATGCTACTATTTCTTTCATAAGTATATAATTGTTAATATAAAATAAAGAAACAGTATATTTTGCATATATGTCCGTATTCTAATGATTTAAATATGTTTTACATTACAGATACAGAATGAGGACATTCTAATCTTTTGAAATAGTACTAGAGTTGCTCAAAAAGTAATGCCCTACATTATTTTTTCAGAATATTTATTCAACAATATACATGGTAATCTCAATCAACTTCTATTGCTTTATGCCAGTACGATACATTATATGTATTTACTTGCCTTTACTGTACCAACTTTTGTGCTTTCCACGTAACCATGTTTTCACATTTGAATCACGCCCTCTTCATCTTCCAAACCGTATTTCGCGAAGTGCATTTAATTAAGTGGTTCAAAAAGTTAAATATTGGAAGCTATCGCTAAACTGTGTTAAACATATAATTTAAAGAACTCTGCGAAACAAGATTGGGAAGATGATGAGGGGATGATTGAAGCTGTGATGACATGGTTACGTAGAAAAAACAAGAGTTGATACAGTAAAGGCATACATATACTTGTATCGTGCTGGTATAAGGTTATAGAAGTTCATTGAGATTATATTAAAAAATAATATATATTTAAAAAGAAGAAATATCCATGTATGTTTAAAAACATTTCAAACCTGTTTAATAAATAGTTTCTGAAAAAAATGGCATTATTTGAGCAACCCTAGTAAATCTAAATCATATATATACAAAAATGAATGATATCCCTATAAAAACTTACCTTTAAAAAAAAGGTAAAAAAAGACGCCTAGTATATACTTCGGCGATGCAAATCTGAAGCGTCGGATCTGCTTTTTTACTTGCCATTGCAATCGTGTTCTTTTGTTATATATCAAGCTATATGCTTTATTTCTTGGTTAAAATTTCAAGGTGTAGATTGCAGTAATCTTTTAATCAACAATTATGTAAATTAATGTTCTATTAATGTTTATTATTCTGAAAATATTGATGAACATTTGAGATATAGGATATTGACGGTCAACAATATTTACATGATAAGAAAGCTAAATTCTTTGTTAATTATATTAGGCTTGTTACTATTGCGAATAGTTATAACTATAATTTATTATTGATTTTCAAGTATTTTGTTAATAACTATAAAATATTTCTATGTCGTTCAGCTTTTTTAAATGTTGAGTTGTGTCTTAATATTTTGTACATATTTAATAAGCTTTTTTATATAAATTGTTTTTATCTGATTATAATTTGAGTAACTTAAGACCTATTTGATAAGAATTTTTATCAAAACTTGTTATATACACGGAATTGAAGCCTTATTGTTAGCTTAAAGCATATAATGTGTAATGTTTAAGAATATATATTAACAATCAAGATATTAATCAATCTGTTATATGTATTGGATGATTGCAAAAGTTTGTGCCCGATTTGCATAGATGGTGGTAATAACTTCAAATCGGGCACGAACTTTTGCAATCATCCAATATAAGAAGAAAATAAAAAAAAATAAACGGCAAAACAATGTAAATCAGATCTGTGAGAATACAAATGAAAAAAAAACTAAAGTATAGACAAATGAATTAATTTTGGGATAATGCTTCCTCTTCCGTACTTTACAGTCTGTTTAAGTGACGCATTTGATACTCTTTTTCGTTTTTTCTTCATACTTTAAATCTTTTTTTCCGGTGGAATAATTCAAATTTACTCTCGTCAGACTATAAAACCTTTCAAAAATCAATCGGTATTTCTGCATATTTTTTTGCAAACTCCAGACGCTTATTTTTATTTTGCTTGCTGATAAAAAGCCGTTTTTTTTTTGCAAATCTCGGCTGTGTAAATTTGCTTCCCGGAGTCTTCGTCGAATTGTTTTATGTGATATTTTTACCTGGAGATTCTTTTGAACGGCCTCGTATTATTGACTTTATAATGTACTTTTTTGCGAAATAAGAAAAATTGTTCTCTGTATACATATAGATACATACTTACAAAGGAACGGTCGGAAGTGTCCCTCACCGATTTTGATGCGCTTTGGATATGTTGTATAGCATAAAAAAATATTAGACTCGTATTTTTTTAAGTGCTTATTTCAACGTTTAGAGGTTGAAACAACCCCTCCAAAATAATGAACTTTTTCATTTTTAGCGAATATCTGCGAAAATATAAGAAATATAAAAAAATGTTTTATACAAAAGTTTTATGGTATTTTATACTCTTTACAATGGCGTAATCACATTTTTCGAAAATGTAAAATTTTTTAATCGACCCCTCCCATTACCTATTATTTTGCAAAATTTAAGAATTTTATAAAAACAATATTGAAAAGCTTTGAGTGGCAAATCCATCCATGTATATTAATATTATGTTTCCACGATTCGATTTTTGAGAAGACGAGATGAGAACGTCGTGATACAGGCGCCGCGATGTAGATAGGTTGCGTTATTTATTTTCAATTGTGCTGATATATTATATGACAATCTTATTAAACAGAACGTCACAAAGGTAAAAAATACGCCAAATACATAATACATTTCCTTCAAAAATAATGTATCTTTAAAAAATAATGTATCTTTCAAGATATAATAAATTCATAAAAAATATAAAATTAAAACTACACATGAAATTAACCTCTAAAAAATATAAAAGTTAAAACTAAATATGAAATCAATAATTAACTGGCCAAGTACTTGCCATTAAAAGCAATTCAGTTTGTAAGGATTTGTAATTTGAAATAGTATTTGTCATAAAATCAATTTTGCTTATACAAATATGAACAGATTTTTTCAAAAAAATTAAAATACATTTTATTTTTATTAAGAAAAACATGATTTTCAAAATAAATACAATTTTGTATAAAATTACACTATTATATTTCAAATATTGTGATATATAAAAGTATTATTACATCGCGAATTATATTAATAGTACTATTTAATATATCATAAAATTACGTGCTTGTGTGTAACCCTCGCGATGACAGCTAGCTCGAAGCTAAGAATAGCTCGAAGCTACGAATATAACGCACAACGCGAATTGAGAAAGCCCACGAGCATCGCGGAAAAGCGACAACAATAAACTTCGATATATGCGAGTATCGACTTTACATGCCTTTTTTAGAAAAGGATTTGTATCATTATTTAAAAAGTGACAAATAATATCTAAAGAAACTTTGTATTTTTTAAATGTCAGTCCACACATCTATAGTAATTATTAAAATAGAGATATTCTTCAAAAAAAATCTTATTTAACAATTTTAGAAAGATCATACTTATTATTTATCATATATGTCACTATGTTTTTTCCTGATATTTTATACAATGGTTCTATGTATATAAAATTTTTGAAGCCTTCTTTTTGTGTAATATTTAGCGGCATTTTTCTTTACAAATCATGTATAATAATCGATTAGTTATCTTATTTTGTTTTTTCCCTTATTTGAAAAAAAACTTATTATAATACAATTGTAATTATGTAATTAGACAATCTGAATTTAACTTTGGAAATAATAAATTTTTCAGTATAATATATATTTATATCAAAACTTAAAAAAACATACTTGAAAATAATTTAATATTAAAAACACTATTTTTAACTACCATAATTAAATCAGCTGATGATGATGGTTCTAAAGTAAAATTTGCATCTACATCAGATTTATGTTGCTTGGATTGAGATACTCGTATATTGAGTATTGAGAAATATTTTTATTATTAAATATACCATCTTTAAAAGTTGTCATACTAGTTAATTTGATTTGTTAGACGAATAAAGTTGCTAAATATTTTATACAGAAATTTTGTTTATACAAGGTGTCACTTAAAGACCGCCCACTAAGTACATAGCGTTATTCCTTACCAAAAAATAAGTCGAAAAGTCCTGAACAATTTTTTTTTGAACACAATAATAGAGTAATAATTCAGTAATAATTCACTTAATAATGTAGTAATAATTCAGTAAATCCTGCTCACACACACTGTACGACTCACTGACGTGCGCCAGGATAAAGCTCAGCGCTGTTTGGCCCTACTTTACTGAATTATTACTCCATTATTAAGTATTTTAGAGAAAAAATGGTCAGGACTTTTCAACTTATTCTTTGATAAAGAATAACTCGCGTTATCCGTCGATTATCGGTGTGTTCGTTTGTTGTTGCGATAACGTCCATCCGTTCGTGTAATGTATTAATCTCCGTTCGCATTTCGCGTATGCTTTGCATTATTTCGCGTAATAGCTAGTTATCTGCACGTGTATTTTGGTTAGCGGGTGGCTCGTGTACGTCGACTTTTACGAGTTCTCGATTCGGCGGGGTAGACTATTTCTAAGCCGGTTTATTTCCCTATTGACGGCGTCGTCGGGTACGTTCGCCGTTTCGTTCGAAGTGTACGCATTATTGACATACAGCTTTCGGATGAATAGAAACTCCCAGATAACCAACTGTCTGTGAGGTTGCAGTCATGTTGCTAACAATCGTTGAAGCAACTAATTATGATAAACTAGGGACAAGGTGCGACAGCATTATGCATCTTGGATTGAGCTCATGTGAATTTCTAATTCTACCCAGTCAAAAATGTAACCTTGATTAAAGGTTGATTCAACGTCGATATGGTTGACAGCTGGTTGAGTCGATATTTAGTCAGAAGTGTAACGTCAGTTCAATGTTGATTCGACACGTTTGAGCGGTTGAGGATGAGCGCCCGCTTGAGTCGAATTAAATATATAAGGTTTTTGATTTTCATGTAATATCGACTTATGATTTTTGAATGTTTCATATAGTGTGAGATTATCTAAATTGATTATAAGTAATTTTTTTATTATTAATAATTAATAAAATACAAATTTGCAAAAAGGTAAAAATTATACGTGATAAAATCAAAAATTTTTGATATAATTAATATTAGAAAATATTAAGAATATATAGAGGCATAAATATATTAAATATATTATATATAGGAAGAGCTATTTCTATTTCTATATAAATAAATATATTGTGCGCGCGTGCCTATAAGGTTTTGCAATTTTTTGCGCATGCGCGGTGCCAACCGCCGCGGTGATCATGACCGGTGAAACAATAAACAATAGAAGTCGCAGCTAGTAAAAGTGATATGATGATCGATGGGTGCAAGTGTGATGTGCAGTTGTGTGTGCGATATTTTCTTTTGCTAACCGAGTTGTGCAACAAGTCTCAGTCTCGACAATAAGGTAAGATTGGATAAATTTTCTATTTTAATAAATATTCGGTTGCGAATAGTTAATTTAATAATAGCAAAAATATTTGTCCGCTACGTGCGCATGCCGGCTTTGCCACACGTGTACATACATAGCACCATACTCTCGTATATTACAGTAAGTTAAATTGAATAGATCATTAATATATATTCTTTTTGAGAGTTAAATTATAAAACAGTTTTGTTCACTATAGTGAAGAATATACATAGTGATGTAATTTTCTATCATATTTATTTATCTCTCAACCTAACCTAAAAGCTATAGAGCTTTTAAATTTTGGGAATAGAATATTTATTAATATAAGATAGAAAATAAATATTTAAAACTGTTGCTTATTAGTAAAATTGGAAAATTTCCGTATACAGAAAAATTGATGCTTAAAATATAAAACTGGCTATTATATATAACTTTGTAAATAGCGTATAGCGAACAAATATTTTTGCTAATATAAATTTATAAAAAACTGGCAATTTTTATTTCTATTTTATAATATTTGTTCTATTGTACGTAGAGATTAACATTTGCTGAAATAAAAATCAACTCACAATCAGATTGATAAAAGCACGTCGTTACAAGATAAAAAAAGAAATTTAAATCAACACAGTACACAATGGACATTGATGAGAACAAGGTACATATAATTATTTTTACATATAATACGTTGTATATTTGTGTGTGTGTGTTTATATTCATTTCTTATATTTGATTAGTATTATTTTTTATGTAAGAATGCTATGCTTAAGTGATCATAAGATTTCTGTTGTTTGTTTTATACGAAATTCAGATACTTTAATTAAAGGAGTAAGGATTAATTAATTCTTTTAATTATATTATGTATATGTTCATATTTTATTGTTTTCAATGTTACGGATTACATATATTGTTTCTATATTCAATGTATTAACAAATATTAATCATGCATTCTAGTCGATGTTTCTCAGATAAACTATTGTTACGTCCGGCGGACTTCACGATTCTTTTCTTTCCCACGACCAAGGCGAAGTTTGTTGTTAGGTAAATAAAAAAGGAAGAAAAAAGATAATAATAATCTAAGCGGCACGTATATAATAAAACGAAAACGTGCCCAGCGAAACGGACAGCTGCAGATATCGTGAGCGACCGATAAATATTACAAAATCGGTAAATAAAAGAGACCAGGTGGAAAGATGCCGAAAGCGGATTCTTGCCGACACCCTCGCGAATAATAAGTTAAAATCACATGTCGGCAAAACATAAAGACGGCGAGAGCGGGCCGAAAGCGAGCCCACCTTTGAGGGGAAAACTAGAACAACGAATTGATAAAATTAAACGTGCCAAGCGAAGCGGCACCGCAACGAAAACTCTCGCGAGAAACCGACAAACATTGTAAATCGGGAAAACACAACGACGGCGAGAACGCGCCGAAAGCAAATCCTTCCCTAGTAAAATTAGGGGAAAACAAATAATGAAAACGAAAGTGTGCAAAATAAGATAGCACACCTGCGGGTATTCTCGCGAGAAAGCGGCGAAAAATATAAAGATTAAAAAGATGCCACACGCATCGCCTCTCAGCAAACAAGCTCTAAGCCGCACGTGAGGGCAATAAAGCGAGAACCCGCCGATAAAAGCGGCACTAACAAACGACAAATATCGCGATATAGGAAAAACTAACAACAAACACCGCCGCCGATATCGAAATCTCGAGACATCCCCGTTTTTGGGAAAGCGAGCTCCGATTCGCAGACGCCTGCACTAAACTTTTGATTCGTCGATCCTTGCAACGCTCCCCATAGAAAGGGAAAGTAAAAATATTAAAAACGCGATTATGAACTTCTATTCGCAGGATTTTGTCAAAAGGCGGAACGGAGGGCGTGAATCAAAAATCGGGATATAAACGCGAACTTCTCTGCGGAGCGTCACTTATCGTTCTTCGTCGAACATCCACAGTTTCCTTGCGTTTTCACCGCAACACTTAGTGCGCGAAAGAATTCTCAGTGCGAATTCTCAGTGTGAAATCAGCGTGAACACTCAGTGAGAAACTCTGTGAACTTCTGGCATAGCAACAATTGGATATACCAGCCAGACCTAACGGCCCACTGATCCTACAACGAGCCGATCTTGAACCAAACATTTTATCGACTCACGCCATAAGTAGTAAGTCCCTTTATATGCATATACAATCTCACTCTACTAGAAAGAGTTCTTGAATAAATTAACTTCATTTATTCAAAGCTGTTACTTAATATTCGAAGAAGTTCGTATTAATTATTCCTGAACCCTTCCTTCCCCCGCTGAAGGCTTCCTGCATAATTGCAGCGCGAGCCCTGGTTTCACGGTTTCCTGCATAATTGCAGCGCGAGCCCTGGTTTCACGGTTTCCTGCATGATTACAGTGCGAGCCCTGGTTTCACGGTTTCCTGTATAGCTGCAGCGCAAGCCGCGACCTTCCCTTGTATCCGTCGGGTTTCCTGCATAACTGCAGTGAGAGCCCTCGCAAAGTTCCCTCACCCTAAACAAAATTGCAAAGATGCAAATTTCTTCGGAATAAATATTAAAATTTCACTTCTTAAATAAATATTGAATTCAAGGACTCTTTCTCGAAGAACAGCTCTCTTATATCGCTGTTGTTAGTGGAGACTACGCGCCATTCCCAACGGGTCATAAAGCGGTCCCGAAATCGTCGCAATCGTCGTCTAAGGCGAGAATTGGCTCGGGCTACGGCGGACTTATTTTCTACAACCGACGACCATAAATTACTCCGCGAAAAACTCGAAATATTAACTAGAGAACACATTGACACTATTAATAGTTACGCCAAAGAAAAAAATTGTAATACACCTAATCGCGACCCACCTCATTACTCTCCGATTTCATCCCCTGAATACGCAGGAACCCCGCGAATTCCTTCTCCCTCTCCCTTCGAACCCACCGAACAGGAGCGAACTCCTCCCTTCCTTCTCGCTGATTCACCTGAATCACCTCCCGAATCTCAGCGGAACCTTTCTCCTCCACCTCCCCTCTCTCCCGCACGCCCAGATTCACCTCGATCTCCGTCCCCGGTTCCCTCCATTATTACTCTTGGGGACTCACCTCCCTCTTCCCCAACGCCCTCCGAAAACCGGGAACTACCGGAAGATTTTGAGACGATAAATCTCAGCGATGACGGTTCGGAAGAACTAGAATCGCACGCCGAGCTCACCTACGACCAATTCAGAGCTTGGTTAATTAATCAATTCCCGGGGATAAGGGAAGTCCAGGAAGGAACCTTTACAATCGGTCCGGGGCCAGTAGAACATGAGGCCTTGCGTCAACATCTAATCGACGTAAATCCTGAAGAGATTATCCCTTGGTATGTTCCTGAGCGTAGATATCCATTGGCCGTCCCAGCGCAAGTCTTATTAAGATCCTATCCTCCCTCCACCATCCAGATTCGGGAACTCCCATGACACATACGCACACATGTATACATTATTATTATTTGTTACCTAACTATTAAAATGAAAAATTATTGTAATAACCAATCGGGACCATAATATATTTAAACAATAAACTCTCCCCCCTTTATGTCCCGATTGACGACCTCCGTACTTATGTAACACCCGCGAAACACACACACACACCTTTTTATAGATTAAATCCTGCGCGCGAGTTAATTGTTATTTATGTATCCGTCTCTTCACCGTTTTTATTTATATAAATAAAACTTAATTTTATTATGAACTCGCGTTTAATTAATTGATTAACCCGCTCTTATTTCCTCCGTCCAGAGATCGCACTAAGGTCCCATCCCGCGCAAAAGAGATTAAATTCTCTTGCCGAAAAGGGACCACCGAGCGAACGCCCTTTAAATAGCGTAAGAGCGACCCTCGCGGTCGTTGACCTATTTGGGGCCTAAACACGTTCGTTCGGCTCGAACAAAACGCACTACCTGGCGTTGTTCGATTTAAGTAGTTACGTCCTCCCTTTCGACTCTTCCTTCCTTGAGTCTGGACGTAACATACGTAAAAATTTGGGGGCCCCTCCGGGATAGAAATGTGCGATTTTTGGTAGCGGTAATGAGTAAAGGAACAAGAGGTCAAACTGATAAAGATCAAGTAGAAGAACTTTATAAAACTGCATTAACAACACCACATAGAACACGCAAATCTAAACCTAAACCATCTGATTCCGAATTAATTCACACATCCACACCTTTAGTACCTTCAACTTCAACATCTCGAAAAATTAATTTTTCATTGAAAGATCCTTCTTCAGAATTCGATTTAACCGAAAATACTTTAGTAGCCGAATCGCCCGAGCCAGATTCTGACGCTTTCGCCGACGACGTGGTAGAAATTTCAACCGTACGAAATCTAATTGATAAGGTCGATATTGACAATTCTGATAGCGACCCCGAAGAATCACAATCAGCAAACATGGCGCAACCCGTTTGCTACTTTAAAGTATGCGGTCGAAGCCGTCCCTTTTTTTGACGGCAGTAATATCCCGCTAAATTATTTTATTGAGGGTTGCGAGGAGGCGAAATCCATGCTTCCTAAAGAAGCCGAGCCACAATTTACCAAAATTTTAAGAACTCGAATAGTAGGGGAAGCGCGTCGAACCATAAGAGATCAAAATTTTGACACTGTATCACAACTAACCACATACTTAAAACAAATTTATGGGGCTACTAAAAATATCTATCAATTACAAGGAGAATTAGGGTGCATCTATCAAAAAAATGAAGAGGATGTTGTTACTTACGCGAACCGCGTTAAATTCCTCGGAAAGCAAATACTAGAGGCTTACAGGAGTTCGGGACACGTATTACCTGACCAAAATATAAAAGCAACAGTAGAAAAAGATATGTGCAAATGCTTCATTAGAGGATTAAAGCCCGAAATAGAGCAGAGAATCGCGAGAAATTTAGATGTACAGGAGACCGTCACTGACGCGTTAAGAATAGAAAGAGAGCTTCGAGAGATGACAGGTTTACGACAAGGCCAAGTCGTTAACTCAGGCCAATGCCCAACTGCGCCTACTAATCAAGCGCGGGGAACCTGTCAAGTCTGTTTTAAGGAAGGGCACACTGCAGATATTTGTAGGAAGCTCACTCAATTTTCTCTTCAAAATCTTCAACCAAACACCGGTACTGACATTTTAATCTGTCAAATTTGCAAAAAACGTGGACATAGCGCGGATAAATGTCGTCAACGCGATCCTCGGTCTCGTCAAACAATAAATGTAATTCAAGAGAAAGCTATTATTTGTCAATTATGTTCGAAGACCGGTCACGACGCGAAATCATGTCAACAAAATAATCCTAAACAGCAACCTAATAAACCATCGGTGATTTGTCAATGGTGCGATAAGGGCGGTCATTCGGCTAGCAATTGTTGGAAAAAACAGAACGAACAACGGAATTCGGGAAATAACACGAATATCGCTTGCCAAATTTGCAACAACTTCGGTCACTCCGCACAAAACTGCCGCTCCAAAATAAACTCAGCATCAAGGCCTAGAGACAATTTATTCTGTCGGTACTGCAAGGAACATGGCCATCTCCTCGATAATTGCCAACTACGAATCGCGAGTAACAATCGCCGTAAAGAAAATAGCCAGGGAAACTACTCAGGTCCCGCGGCGTCGGGTGCGCAACGGGGGGCCGAGAAGACTTCACACCCGTCAGGATCCCAGGCCAAATAAATCAACCGAAAACAGAAATACGGCCTGTAACAGTAAACCTCGCTAAACACAGTCGCGTGCCCACCGTTCAGGTCAATATTGGTAAAACGACCGCTCACACCACCTTTATGCTAGACACGGGATCCGGACCAAATATAATAAAGGAGGATTTCGTACCCGAAGATACTAAAGTCAATTATATAAACATTTTAAAATTAAACGGGATAAATAATTATCCTGTTTATACTCTCGGCGAAATTACACTAACGTTTTTCCAATTACCAGTCTCGTTCCACATAGTAGCTAACGATTTCCCGATTCCGCAATCAGGAATATTGGGAAATGATTTCTTCAAGCAAACCTCGTCGAAGATAGATTACGCACAAGGACACCTAGACGTCTCCGGAATTAGTGTACCTTTCTTCTCTCCAGAAACTATAGTAGTATCCCCAAGATCCGAATCATTGTTTTACGTAAGAATAGAAAATCCAGAAGTAAAAATAGGATACATACCAAGATTAAAAGTAGAGCACGGAATCTATTTAGGGGATACTATCGTGGAGAACGTCTCTGAAAGGGCATACTTAAACGTTATAAGCACTCTAGACGAGGAAGTAGAAGTTCGCGTACCAACGCTGCGTTTAAAACCTTTGAACGGATTACTCGACGATAATGAATCGAACAACGAGACGATTGGCAGCTTAAAGGAAGAAATACCCGCACAAGAAGAATCCCTGGATGTCAAAGCCAATATTAATGTCGAAGAGGAAGATGAAAAAATCAATAAGGAAGAGGAAGAATTTGAAAATGAAGACGGAAGATTTGATAATAAGGGAAACAAGACTATAAAAGAAATTCAAAACAAAAATGAATTTAAAAATAAATTTTTTTTAAATAAAAATTTTAATAATTAAAAAATCCTTGGAGGGGGAAGTTACCAAACCTCTCCTGAAAATTTAAATAATTTGAAGTCCCTTGGAGGGGGAAGTTACCAAACCTCTCCTGGAGGGGATAATTCTAGAATTTCGGAGGGAAATTTCCAAACCTCGACAGAAAATTCTAGCTCCGTCAATTGCGGAGAGGGAAGTTACCAAACCTCTCCTGAAAATTCGAATAATCCAACAATTAATGAAGAGGGAAGTTACCAAACCCCTCCTGAAAAATTGAATAATTCTAGTAAAGGGAAAAGTTATAAAATCTCTCTCGAAAATTTAAATAATTCAAAATCCCTTGGAGGGGGAAGTTACCAAACCTCTCCTGGAGGGGATAATTCTAGAATTTCGGAGGGAAATTTCCAAACCTCGACAGAAAATTCTAGCTCCGTCAATTGCGAGGAGGGAAGTTACCAAACCTCACTACGCGATTCGACACAATCTTGTTCTAACTTAGGAGAGAAAAATTCCTTATCATTTCTAGATATCAAATTTCCGAAAGTTGGATTATTCACAGAAGACTACAACGACAAATTAAGGTCATCTCATGTCACTATAAAAGACCTTCTTGAAAAGGCACAAAAATATAATTTAAATATTGAAAAATTAAACATTAAAAACTCTAAACGCATGAAAAACAATTCCAAACCGTCTTCAAAGGTTTCGACGTCTTTATTAAATAAATCGCAAGAAATTATAGATAAATGTATGCGAAAACGAAAATCTAAACATAAAAGAAAACAACAACAAATTAACGATGCAAACAACGACTTGCATAATTGCCTAGTGGTTTCCGAGGAAAAGGAGAAAGACCGCTTTACACAAATTACCGAATTATTACGATTGGAACATCTAAATAAAAAAGAACAAGAAAGTGTAAAGAAATTAATAACAAACAGTCAAAACCAATTTCATATTCCCGGAGAAAAGTTAACTGCAACTCATGTACTCCAACATCAAATACCAACCACAGATGATCGACCAATTAACACTCGTCAATACAGATTCCCGCAACTACATAAAGAAGAAATAAACAAGCAGGTAGAGGAACTGTTAGAAGGAGGCATCGTAAAAGCCTCACAATCGCCATACAATACGCCTATATGGATCGTGCCGAAGAAAGAGGACTCCAAAGGAAACAAGCGTTGGAGAATGGTCCTCGACTTTCGGGTTTTAAACGACAAGACCATCGGAGACGCATACCCATTACCTAACATCGTAGATATATTAGATCAATTAGGGGGAGCGCAATATTTCTCTGTATGCGATTTAGCATCTGGATTTCATCAGATAAAAATGGATTCTGCTGACAGTCATAAAACTGCATTCACTACTCCCTTCGGTCACTACGAATTCGATCGGATGCCTTTTGGATTAAAAAACGCTCCTGCAACATTTCAGCGCCTAATGGATTTAGTATTAACAGGATTACAGGGCGAAGAATTATTTGTCTATATGGACGACATTGTTATTTATGCTACTTCCTTAGAAGAACACGAACGAAAATACAACGCATTAATAGAACGACTTCGTGAAGCTAACTTAAAATTGCAACCTGACAAATGTGAATTTCTAAAATCCGAAGTAACATATCTAGGACACGTAATTAGCAGGAATGGAGTAAGACCAGATCCAAGGAAATTAGAAGCAGTACATAAATTTCCCCGACCAAAAACCCCGAAGAACATTAAACAATTCTTGGGACTTGCCGGATATTACCGACGCTTTATTCCGAGTTTCTCTAAACTAGCGAAAACACTAACAAATCTATTAAAAAACGACACACGTTTTGAATGGACTTCGGTTCAAGAAAAATCGTTTGAAATACTAAAACAAAAATTATGTGAGGAACCAGTATTACAATACCCTGATTTTTCGAAGCCATTTATCTTAACTACAGACGCTTCAGGGATTGCGGTAGGCGGAATACTTTCACAAGGAGAAATAAATAAAGACCGACCAATCGCATACGCCTCAAGAACTCTCACCGACAATGAATTAAAATACGACACTTACGAAAAAGAAGCGCTGGCCATAATGTATTGCGTTAAACATTTTAGACCGTATCTATATGGAAGAAGATTTACTCTAGTTACGGATCATAAACCTTTAATGTGGTTTAAAAACGCGCAAGACGCAAATATGAGAATACTCCGCTGGAGATTAAAATTAGCAGAATACGACTACGACGTTATTTACAAAGCAGGAAAAACTAATGTAAATGCGGACGCTCTATCAAGAAATCCGATAGACCTTGAAGAAGTCGACTGTAAAATAATAAAAGGACGAAAAACTTTAAATCCAGATGATCCTAAAGACGCAGAAATAATTTCCCAAATGCTAGAAGAATCTGAAGAGGAAGAAGACGACGATTTTCAACTATATCTGTCAGACACCGAAGAAACCGAAGAACCGATACCCGAAGATCTTCCCGGAAATAACACCGATTCTATACCATTTACCCCCGAAGAATTAAACGAACCGATTGCGTTGCAAATTACTGAAAAGGCTTTAATACACGATCCTCCTAAACAAAACAGAATACAAACACGAAGCCAAACCGCAAAACAAAACATTAAGAAAAGCGACGAAGATCATAACGACGAAAGTAGCATTGAAAATTTCAAAGAAAGAGAAGACCCGTCTGACGAAGACCAGGATAAAAAGGCAACCGACGGAAAAGAAAAGAAAGAAAGCGAAGACGACGAAGAAGAAATTATTAATAAAAATTTAAAATCAAGAAAAATAAAAACCAGACCTATCATCATCGAAAATAAATTAGTCAAAAGTAACGTTATAGAATCTCGTGAATTATTATTTTTGCGGAAGGACAACTTAGCGTATTTTGTCGATACATACGGAGAACCGATAGATTCCGGTTCTAAAAAACTCTTCGAACGCAACGAGCTGCCCCATCTAGAACCTTTAGTTCTGGGTAAACCTAAAGCAATAAAACATAAAAACTACTACCACATAGCACTACCTGTTAGCGAGACACAAAGAGAAGGGCCTACAGAGACCCTCGACAGAATTACCTCAATACTACGAGACTTACGAAAATTAACTGAAAATATGAACCTAGAAACGCTAAGTCTCGCAAAAACAGAAGTTGTTAATAACGTTCCATGGAGTAACATTAAATCACAAATACAACTAACATTCATCGAATCCGCTACTAAATTAATTATTTGCAACGGACAAATCAAATATCCGCCTAAAGATTTACGACCTATTATAATCGGAGAAATGCACTGCACACCGACAGGAGGACATCGCGGCGTCACAAAAACATATAATAGAATAAAACATAGCTATTATTGGGAAAATTTAAAGTTAAATGTACAGAAATACATACAACAATGTTTGCAATGCCAACTGAAAAAGTTAGTCAGGGTTAAAACGAAACAACCCATGATAATCACAGATACACCAGGATCTTCTTTCGACAAGGTAGCCATGGATATTGTCGGACCTTTACCTAAGACGGAAAGAGACAACGAATACATTCTGACTTTACAGGACCAGCTGACTAAATTCTGTATGGGCATACCCTTACCAAATCAGACTTCCGAAACCATCGCCGAAGTGTTCGTGGACCGTTTTATTTGCACATTCGGAGCACCAAAAGCAATATTAACGGATCAAGGAAGAAATTTTATCAGTGATTTAATGAGGAAAATCGCAAAATTATTTAAAATTCGTAAATTTCGTACTACTGCCTTCCACCCACAATCTAACGGATCTTTGGAAAGATCGCATCACGCATTAGGAGAATATTTAAAACAATACGCAAACGAACAAAAACAGTGGGATAGATGGATAAGCCTCGCAATGTTCAATTATAATACAAACGTACACGAAGCAACCAGACATACACCGTACGAATTAGTCTTCGGAAAAATAGCCAGAATTCCTTCGAACGAGTTTTTACCTCCAAGCGACCAATTAGCGAATTACAACGATTATCTAGTAAACCTCGTTACACAACTTCATACAATTCAAGGAAATGCTCGTGAAAACGTTATCGAAGCAAAACACAGATCGAAGAAATATTACGATAGAAAGATTAACCCCCAAACCTTTAAACCAGGAGACCATGTATTTCTCTTAAAGGGACCAAAACCCGGAAAATTCGGAGATCACTATACAGGACCTCATGAAGTATTGGAAATATTAAACAAAAATAATGTAAAAATTAGGATAAAAAAGAATAGCCGAATTGTACATCCAAACCGATTGCGAATTTCCCACATTAAAATAACCAAATAATTAACAAATAATAAAAATTATAATAATACACAAATAAATCAACAAAACAAAAATAAAAACTAAAATATTAATCCAAATAAAATGAAAATAGAAAATTTATATAAGAATAAAGAAGGGAGAAGACATTCGCACATACAAAGAAATAATTAATATTTCAGATGGATCGCAAATTCAAACTAATTGCGATATTGATAAGCCTAGCCGTATACCTGCATCCTACATACGGACTAATAGGATACGATTGCGGATCTTCTTCCGCGAACTTAACTACTCTGTCATTACTAAACATCGAAGAATGCGACATTCCTCGCAAAGAAATAAAAGCGGATCAAGTTTATGTACAACTACTACAAGTTAACGAATTCGAAGCTGTACAAGTAATACAGTGCAAGGTCGAGATCGATCGACTAGTCAAGAAATGCGGAATGTTCTCTCATACAATGGACGTACACAATGGAAAGTATTCATATATAGAAGAAATAACTCGCGAAACTTGTAAACGAATGCATAATTACGGAACATATCAATTAGGACACACTCACATAACAGGACTCAAATCAAATCGAACAACAACCAGACCAATTACATTAGCCGGCCATGTAGACAATTACGGAGAATGTTTCGGAGGAGCATACTCTGACCCTTACGGAACATGGTCAGATGTCATCGTAGTCGGAACCATAAAAATTACACTGCAGGACTACACCGCAGACGTACGCATTAATACTAACAAAGTGCAACTTAGATCTGGCGTCGCTTGTCAACTCGCTTCCACACATTGCGTAGACATCGAAGGAGGAGACACATACTGGAACACAGTGCCAGCAGGCCCTTGCAAATTTAACAACTATGGGGTACTATTCGAGGGATACGCTCATAAAATCAACGACGAAGAGCATGGTCAAACAGTTTACTCTCTTACAACGCAAGATACAATATTTGCTCTAACCAGCAAGGGAAAACAGGAAGTTTGCGGATATTCAATAGTACGCACCGAACATCCTAAATTAATGATTTTCGAAATGTACGAGGAACCGTCGTTTTCAAAAAACAATCGCGCGTTTCAAATCTCGATATCTTCACGTACATGAATTCTAAGTTTGTTTACGTGGAAAAACATATTCGCACGCAAATTAATCAACTTTACCATGACATTTTATTACAACAATGTAATTTAGAGCAACGAATGCTACAAAACGCTTTGGCCATAGCCACACAATCTCCAGATATTTTTGCATATCATCTAATGAAAGGGCCCGGCTATATGGCTCTACTAGCTGGAGAGGTT
This sequence comes from Prenolepis imparis, assembly GCF_030444845.1. NCBI lineage: Eukaryota > Metazoa > Arthropoda > Insecta > Hymenoptera > Formicidae > Prenolepis > Prenolepis imparis. The sequence continues at coordinate 14,647 of NW_028141337.1, read as the reverse complement.
ATTCACATCGTAAAATGCGTACCCGTCGAAGTCAAGCTCGCTCAAACAAACCGATGCTACAACCAACTACCCGTGCTTCGGGAAAATCAAACGTATTATTTAACTCCACAAACGCACATATTATTGCAACAAGGAACGCAAACCACTTGCAACACATTAGCACCCGCCATGTATCAGCTAGGAGATTCTTGGTACAAATTTATGCCAAGACCAGTGGATACCATACCGCCAGTCACTATAAAACCATTGACTAAGCCTGTATGGAAATACATCAGCCCAGGATCGCTCGCCACCAGCGGTATATACACGGAAACAGACTTAAAGGACCTACGAGATCATATAATGTTTCCAGCCGAACGACCTGCCGTCCTCAACTCCCTAGCGAGAGGGGTGATGGGAAAAACCATATCCCTGGAAGGGGGATCAATCTCCAATTTACTTGATACAAACACCATAGAAAAAATAGCAATATCTACATGGAACAAATTCTGGAATAAATTTCTATTTTTCGGGAATCTCAGCGCTGGACTAATCGGAATATACCTGAGCATCAGAGTCATAAAACTGACGCTAGACACAATAGTACACGGCTACGCCTTACACACAGTGTACGGGTGGTCCTTGTACCTGCTAGGAGCCCTATGGGACTCCCTAACACATCTACTAATACATTTGAAAACAAGGCAATCGAAAAAATCGAAAGCCAGCGTGCCGGTTCCCTATACCCAAAATAACGAGACACCTGAAACCATCCACACAGAAAACAACACAACTCCAACAGCTACCTACCCCCTCCTCCCCCCACGGGAAGATACTACATATACCTTGGAGCTTAAAGAAGCGAAATTTTAACAAGCAAGGCATACCGCCAATTACAATAACCCCCCCCCCCGGTTTTCTTCACATATCAAGCAAGGCATACCGCCAACACAATAAACCCCCTTTTTGGATCTCCCCATGCACCAAAAACAGTAAAAATTTTTTTTTTAATATATACAGAAATGGAAATCCAATATATCGAGACGGAATTTTTGACTCGAGGTCGCCTGGAGGTGACCATAGTGAGAGCAGAGTCGCCGCTTCTCTTTTGGGCACGGTTAAAAAATAGCGCAACGGACTTCCTGGAAATGGAGGAGGAGCTCCAGCTAAAAATGACGAGAAGGGCCAACTCGCTACACATGTTCCCCGAGCATATTAAAGAAGAGATGGACGTCGTGGTGAAAGACCACCAAATGTGGCGACGGGGCTTCATCCAAAGCATTAACAAAACCACCTGGATGGTCAAGGTAGTTCTTGGTGACTGGGGAAGAACGGTATGGCGGCGCATGAACGAAGTGTACCGCCTCGAAAACCGCTTCAAAAAATTACCGTGGCAGGCACTAATATGCGGATTAGCCCACACCAAGGCTCCTAATAATAAAACGACTTGGCCAAAAACGACGAGAGATTTGTGTCGGCTCCTCCTAGAGGGACAAACGGGATGGATAAACATCGTCCATCCCTTAAGAAAGGGTGCGGCCCTGGTGAAACTCCATATGGAGACCACCAAAATGTTCGATAGAGCATACAACTTTAGGGACGCGCTAATTCGGATTGGCCACGCCGAACTTTGCACAAGAATAACCGCGGACGTAGAACCTGCAATATAGAAAAGAGATATATATTACAAACATATTTGTACATACTCACTCTAAATCCTAGATCTTGCATTTTCATTCAACTATCACCGTTATAGTATTGTATACCTTTTAATCACTCATATGTTATAATTATTACTCTTTTAATTATTTTAATCTTTCTTTTGTTTCCTCTAAGAGAAATAACACAAAAAAAAAACTTCCCACAAATACTCAATGTATTCAAAACTAGTAATCTTACGTATATATGTTTAACAATGTTAAATTGTCCTCTTATCTTTAAATTAGAATAAGTTTGTATTTTGTTCCATGCGTACTCCTTATAATAAGTTTGACTTTTTATTAAAATCTTCTGAAAAAAAAAAAAAAAAAAAAAAAAAAAAAAAACAAACAAAAAAACAAAAACAAAAAAAAAGGAGTGTCTTTTTAACGACAATTATGCTAATTAGAATTATCTTTACATTTAAGTATACATATACATATTAAGTCTAATTCTGTGTACTATTATATTATGTTACACTTCCACTTATTACTTTTAATCTACTCATTATATCATACATTATACCTTATATTCACTTCAATCATAATTATTAGTCTAATTATAATTCTTTGTATCTTAGTTCTAAGTTCTCCCTTGTATAATTATCGCGAATATACGCATTTAATCTTCTTAGATACACGCGTAAACTCTGTACCCTCATTCTTAATTATAAATACAACAAAAGTGGAACCATTTTCTATATTTTCTTAATTACATCATTATTGTCACCACATACACCTGATCGTCGATTACACTACAACAACACCAGTACACCGCCGCTCCCAACGAACACTCAAAGTACCAAGGAAACACGTTATAGCCAATCAACGGCGCACGTCCACAGACCACACCGAGACGTATCGAAATTTGCCGCAACTCCAGGGCAATGCATGCCAAATCAATTGCAGGAAATTTGTCAAGAATGCTATGACAAAACATCAGCCGAAGAAGACCAAGAATAAGAGATGGCGTCATTTCGCTATTTGGCCCACGAAACCTCAGCTGATAATCAAACAAACAGTAAAAAGTACAACGCACTAACAATAACTATCAGCGAGAAACTACAAACAATGCATGAAAGAATATTCGTATGCCGACCAAACAAACCTAGCCGAAGGATAAGGTCGAGCAGTGGTCCCCAGATGGTCGAAAGAGTAATAAAAAAAGGGGGGGGCGGAAAAGCAAACCTACCTAGCATCACGCGACTGGCATTCCACCGTAAACAAGGATCAGGTAGTCAAATCATATATCATCTTTTCACACTTATATTCCTTTTTCTTTCCTATATTTACTTTAAATAAAATACGATAGAAAAAGGCTCCACACGTACATTGCGTACGCGCTAGCGACAGTACTAATAGTTAAGTAAAAATAAGTAAAAAATAAGTAAATTGTATAAAAAGCGAGAAAAGGACGAAAGAACAAAGGAAGGGGTTATGGTGGTCGCCTTTTCTTTCCTCCTTTTCTACAAAATATTTAAATAGTAATTAGGAACTCAAAGAAACACATTTAATAAAAACAAAATTAAATGTGAGTCTTTCTACCAAATCGGCAAGTCGTGGCAAGAAAAGAATCGAATTATTCCTCACAGATTCTTTTTGCAAATGTTGTGTTTTTACACCCCCAACATTTGTCTAAGGCGGGGGGTGTTACGTCCGGCGGACTTCACGATTCTTTTCTTTCCCACGACCAAGGCGAAGTTTGTTGTTAGGTAAATAAAAAAGGAAGAAAAAAGATAATAATAATCTAAGCGGCACGTATATAATAAAACGAAAACGTGCCCAGCGAAACGGACAGCTGCAGATATCGTGAGCGACCGATAAATATTACAAAATCGGTAAATAAAAGAGACCAGGTGGAAAGATGCCGAAAGCGGATTCTTGCCGACACCCTCGCGAATAATAAGTTAAAATCACATGTCGGCAAAACATAAAGACGGCGAGAGCGGGCCGAAAGCGAGCCCACCTTTGAGGGGAAAACTAGAACAACGAATTGATAAAATTAAACGTGCCAAGCGAAGCGGCACCGCAACGAAAACTCTCGCGAGAAACCGACAAACATTGTAAATCGGGAAAACACAACGACGGCGAGAACGCGCCGAAAGCAAATCCTTCCCTAGTAAAATTAGGGGAAAACAAATAATGAAAACGAAAGTGTGCAAAATAAGATAGCACACCTGCGGGTATTCTCGCGAGAAAGCGGCGAAAAATATAAAGATTAAAAAGATGCCACACGCATCGCCTCTCAGCAAACAAGCTCTAAGCCGCACGTGAGGGCAATAAAGCGAGAACCCGCCGATAAAAGCGGCACTAACAAACGACAAATATCGCGATATAGGAAAAACTAACAACAAACACCGCCGCCGATATCGAAATCTCGAGACATCCCCGTTTTTGGGAAAGCGAGCTCCGATTCGCAGACGCCTGCACTAAACTTTTGATTCGTCGATCCTTGCAACGCTCCCCATAGAAAGGGAAAGTAAAAATATTAAAAACGCGATTATGAACTTCTATTCGCAGGATTTTGTCAAAAGGCGGAACGGAGGGCGTGAATCAAAAATCGGGATATAAACGCGAACTTCTCTGCGGAGCGTCACTTATCGTTCTTCGTCGAACATCCACAGTTTCCTTGCGTTTTCACCGCAACACTTAGTGCGCGAAAGAATTCTCAGTGCGAATTCTCAGTGTGAAATCAGCGTGAACACTCAGTGAGAAACTCTGTGAACTTCTGGCATAGCAACAATTGGATATACCAGCCAGACCTAACGGCCCACTGATCCTACAACGAGCCGATCTTGAACCAAACATTTTATCGACTCACGCCATAAGTAGTAAGTCCCTTTATATGCATATACAATCTCACTCTACTAGAAAGAGTTCTTGAATAAATTAACTTCATTTATTCAAAGCTGTTACTTAATATTCGAAGAAGTTCGTATTAATTATTCCTGAACCCTTCCTTCCCCCGCTGAAGGCTTCCTGCATAATTGCAGCGCGAGCCCTGGTTTCACGGTTTCCTGCATAATTGCAGCGCGAGCCCTGGTTTCACGGTTTCCTGCATAATTGCAGTGCGAGCCCTGGTTTCACGGTTCCCTGCATGATTACAGTGCAAGCCCTGGTTTCACGGTTTCCTGTATAGCTGCAGCGCAAGCCGCGACCTTCCCTTGTATCCGTCGGGTTTCCTGCATAACTGCAGTGAGAGCCCTCGCAAAGTTCCCTCACCCTAAACAAAATTGCAAAGATGCAAATTTCTTCGGAATAAATATTAAAATTTCACTTCTTAAATAAATATTGAATTCAAGGACTCTTTCTCGAAGAACAGCTCTCTTATATCGCTGTTGTTAGTGGAGACTACGCGCCATTCCCAACGGGTCATAAAGCGGTCCCGAAATCGTCGCAATCGTCGTCTAAGGCGAGAATTGGCTCGGGCTACGGCGGACTTATTTTCTACAACCGACGACCATAAATTACTCCGCGAAAAACTCGAAATATTAACTAGAGAACACATTGACACTATTAATAGTTACGCCAAAGAAAAAAATTGTAATACACCTAATCGCGACCCACCTCATTACTCTCCGATTTCATCCCCTGAATACGCAGGAACCCCGCGAATTCCTTCTCCCTCTCCCTTCGAACCCACCGAACAGGAGCGAACTCCTCCCTTCCTTCTCGCTGATTCACCTGAATCACCTCCCGAATCTCAGCGGAACCTTTCTCCTCCACCTCCCCTCTCTCCCGCACGCCCAGATTCACCTCGATCTCCGTCCCCGGTTCCCTCCATTATTACTCTTGGGGACTCACCTCCCTCTTCCCCAACGCCCTCCGAAAACCGGGAACTACCGGAAGATTTTGAGACGATAAATCTCAGCGATGACGGTTCGGAAGAACTAGAATCGCACGCCGAGCTCACCTACGACCAATTCAGAGCTTGGTTAATTAATCAATTCCCGGGGATAAGGGAAGTCCAGGAAGGAACCTTTACAATCGGTCCGGGGCCAGTAGAACATGAGGCCTTGCGTCAACATCTAATCGACGTAAATCCTGAAGAGATTATCCCTTGGTATGTTCCTGAGCGTAGATATCCATTGGCCGTCCCAGCGCAAGTCTTATTAAGATCCTATCCTCCCTCCACCATCCAGATTCGGGAACTCCCATGACACATACGCACACATGTATACATTATTATTATTTGTTACCTAACTATTAAAATGAAAAATTATTGTAATAACCAATCGGGACCATAATATATTTAAACAATAAACTCTCCCCCCTTTATGTCCCGATTGACGACCTCCGTACTTATGTAACACCCGCGAAACACACACACACACCTTTTTATAGATTAAATCCTGCGCGCGAGTTAATTGTTATTTATGTATCCGTCTCTTCACCGTTTTTATTTATATAAATAAAACTTAATTTTATTATGAACTCGCGTTTAATTAATTGATTAACCCGCTCTTATTTCCTCCGTCCAGAGATCGCACTAAGGTCCCATCCCGCGCAAAAGAGATTAAATTCTCTTGCCGAAAAGGGACCACCGAGCGAACGCCCTTTAAATAGCGTAAGAGCGACCCTCGCGGTCGTTGACCTATTTGGGGCCTAAACACGTTCGTTCGGCTCGAACAAAACGCACTACCTGGCGTTGTTCGATTTAAGTAATTACGTCCTCCCTTTCGACTCTTCCTTCCTTGAGTCTGGACGTAACACTATGATAAATATTAATTTTTTTGATTATTTTTCTGATTTTTGAAGCAAGTTTAAAGCTATATCGAAATCAATAGGTGATTTGGCTATGAGAGCGTGAGCGTGGATGTTATGACGCAAAAAATTCTTTATTATATTAAAAATACATAAAAATAAATAATTAGCGGACGTTTCGGCTCTTTTTTTTGGGCCTTCTTCAGCGCAAGATCGAATAACAAAATTTAAACCAAAAACCAATAAACAATTAAAATGAATCACGGGTAAAACAGTGTGAGATCGTAAATACGCAATCGTACCATGAAGATGGATATGATTCACACTGTTTTACCCGTGATTCATTTTAATTGTTTATCCGGTTTTTGGTTTAAATTTTGTTATTCGATCTTGCGCTGAAGAAGGCCCAAGAAAAGGAGCCGAAACGTCCGCTAATTATTTATTTTTATGTATTTTTAATATAATAAAGAATTTTTTGCGTCATAACATCCACGCTCACGCTCTCATAGCCAAATCACCTATTGATTTCGATGTTTTAATTTATTGGAGCAAATAAGATTGCCATTGTCAATCCTACATTGATTTAATTTTAAAGCTATATTTAAATCATAAGTACTTACTATTTTATATTATTTCTCCATAAGGATTTTGAGTGTCATCAATTATTGATCTGGCATAATATTTAGAAAGCGTACATAATATGAAGTATATCGCAGAAGTCATATTCTTATTTTTTATGTAAAAAGATATAACAAAGTTTTAATTTATCTCTTGTACATTTATTCACGGATTATCTTCAGCTGAGTGACAGGTTTTTTTTTATTAATCTTTAAAACATTTTAAAAAGTTTTTTTATATTTAAATTTTATTGCTGTTCTTATTTTACATGAAGGAAGTTTTTATATTCCTAAATTCTTTTAAATATCATATATTTGTAATTTCTTGTAGACGTTTTTGCAATGTGAACGTAATTGGAGAAAGAAGATTGAGAGGAGAGCTGTGAAACGTTTGAGGCTTGAAGAACAGCAAGATTATATCTTCAATAGAGTCTGTACATTACTAAAAAAAGAGAAATTAAGATTCAATAATTCTAGCAGCAGTAGTAGTAGTAGCAATGATAGCTTTTTTACAGATATTTGTGAAATGTCAGATCAAGTTGAAATATTTGCAGAGAGAGAAATGTGTCAATAAATGACTTGAATCAAAATAATTTGAATTCTGAAACTGAACTTGAGATTAATGATCAAGAAGACATAATTTCTAACAAGGATGCAAATATCATAAGTTCAGAAACAAATACTGATGACAGTGAAAATGAAAGTATTGATGCAGTTTTCGATAACAATGAACAAAAACAAAAATATATCACATTAAGTTTACATGAATGGGCATTATCAGGTGGAATTCTTTCTATGAGTAAAATTGATGAACTTCTTGCATGGCTTCATCCAGTGTTTCCCAATCTGCCTAAAAGTTATAAAACCTTGCTGGGAACATCTGATAATATAAATATTATTAACTTTCGGAATGGAGGGCAGTTTTGGTATAGAGGAATAAAAGATAATTTGGATGGATTTATTTTAGAAGAATACTTGCAGACAAAAGAAAAGATTGAAATAGATATCAATACTGATGGACTTCCTCTTTTTCGAAGTTCTAAAAAAAAGTTTTGGCCAATTTTAGGACATCTGGTAGGGACTAAAAATGAACCATTTGTTATTGCCATTTATTTTGGAACGTCTGATCCTAGTGACATTGAAGAATTTTTGCAAGATTTTGTTAATGAGGCTGAAAATCTAATCAACAATGGTTATGTACGAAATCAAAGAACCTATGATTTTTTTATTAGACATTACATTCTTGATGCTCCAGCTCGAGAGCTCATAAAATGTTGTATAGGTCATAATGCATATGCTTCTTGCGAGAAATGTACAGTCTGGAGAGAACGATCGGATAACAGGCAGACATATGTTGATCTTGATGCTCCTTTGAGAACTAATGAATCTTATAAGAATCAAACACAGTCTCACCATCACAAAGGAGTGTCACCTCTTCTTAGATTAAATACTCAAATGATTTCTCAGTTTCGTTTAGAGTCCATGCATTTAGTATTTGAGGGTGTATTTAAGATTGTTGGAAGTATGGATGCGATGGATAGGCCCATGGAAGTTGCATTGGACTATTGTGGAAAAAATATCTAATCTGCTAATCCAAATAGCTCCCTCATGTCCTCAAGATTTTGCTCGAAAACCAAGATCTCTAAGTGACTTAGCATTTTATAAGGCAACGGAATTCTGTCGTTTATGCTTATACGATGGCATTGTGGTGTTTGCTCAGCATCCTGATATTAATGTTTATAAGCACTTCTTATTGTTACACTGCGCGATTTATATTCTTGCAAATCCTGTCCTTCATAAAATTATGAATGACTATGCAAATATTTTGCTCAGAAATTTTATTAAACATTCTGTCACAATTTTTGGAAAAAAGTTTGTAGTGTATAACGTGCATTCTCTTTAGCGCAAGAGTGTAATGATTATGGCCCTTTAGAATCATTTAGTGCCTTTTGTTATGAAAATAAGTTAAAAACCATCTTACATCAGGTTTTAAACCTCTTCAGCAGGCAGCTAAGCGTGAAATAGAACGAGGAAATGAAAGGATTGTATTCATGGATTCTGAAATTAACGAGATTGTTTTTTCAAAAAAACAGAGATGTGAATGAATTAATTGATGGCACTCAATTTAAAAAAGTTTCAGTAAATGGTGTAATTCTTGAAGTGAATGATAAAGATTCATATTTCAAAACAAATATAGGTCAAATTGTAGTCTTAAAAAATATTATTCTTACAGAAGATGATAATGTAATTTTTATTGGTAATACTTTTATAAATGGTGGAGACTTTTACACATATCCTCTGAATTCATCAGAACTTGGCATTATTAAAGTATCTGAATTGAACGATGATAAATTAATATTTCGTTTAAAAAATGTTGTTGCTAAATGCTGGCTTATCCCTTTAGGAGATGAGTATGTTTGTATACCTTTGCTTCACACAATGCCTTTCTGCAAATAAAATGCCAGAATTTTGATTTATATTTTTAAGTATCAAATATACAATTTTATTCTTCTTTATTATTTATTCTTTTTTATGTAAACCTAGTTCATATGGATTAATTTAGTTTAAAATTACTTTTTTCAGTTTGTCGTTGTAAAATTTATAAATGAGGATGATATTTGTAATGATGAAGATGATGCTGTTTCCGAAGTCGGTCTTACAAAATGGCTAAGAGAACTAGATAATATGAAAACAAGTATTTCTTGGCCTCCTCGATCTGCGCAAAGCGGCGCATTAAAAAAATTAATAGATGCATCTCCTTTATGGCCAACATATAATGGTGTTGTTTTAAAATTTTACAGTATGTTGCTTTTTGTGCATATATTTGTACATTTTTTCTCAATTTTATTTTGAAGTTAAATTGTTCTCTTATAATCAGATACACTTTTGGCTGCACGCAATGGACTCAATGGTTTCATTATGTCTTCTACTTATGAAACGGATGTTGAAGTTGGTCGTGGCAAACGAAAAAAAATTGAGCGACGACGTTTTTCATTTGATTCTCCTCATAAACAAATTATGAAGAAAACAGTTAGTAAAATTCAAAGTTCTGATAATTCATCAGATTCTAATCCAGATGATCCTGGGATTTCGCAATTTGCAAATAAAACAAATGTTGCTTCTCCACCACTTGTCTCTTATAAGCCTCAAAATAATAAAACTGAGTCTCAAAGAAATACTACGCATGGCAAAAATATAAAAACAAAGATATTGGAGAAAAATCAATCAACAAAAGATATAATGTTAACGTCTCTTGAAAACAAAAAATCTAGAAAAGAACTTTTGCTTGCAAAAATAAATGAAGCAAAGAAAATAACTCCCGTTGAAGATAATAGATCAGAAATTATAAGAGCTGCAAGAAAAAGACAGCAAACATGTGATATAACAAAACAACTTACATTACCTTCTACATCATCTCAACATGATATGTCCCAGAAATATAAATCAACTGATGTAAGCTCGAAGTTTGAAATGTCTTCGCCGACAAGATGTGATGTAAAAAAAATGTTCACAGCATTTTACAGCACAATACTTCAAGGGAAGTGCAAAATGTTAAGAAAATTAAAAAAAATGAGAGTTCCTTAGTTGTGTCATCAGAGGACGATCATATTTTGCATCCCAAAAAATGGACGAGACCACTAGAAACAATAAATATGTCAAAAGAAAATATTACTACTTGTGATGGTAAATTTATTGAAAAATCACCATCCGTATCGGAAATTTCACATTCTCAATCTGATTCTGAGTTCAGTCAGCCTATCGATGCTTCCCCCAAAATAAAAGAATTATGTACACCTCGCTCAGTTCGTCAATCAGGTACAATTAACTTTTAATAACTTCTTTACTTTTTTCTAATTATTTTATTTTATATTAAGTTGTAATATATATTCATTTATGTCACTTTTTTTCAGGTAATCTGTCTCATAATTTGTCCCAGATTTTATCTGAAATCAAAGATTTTCCTAAGAAGACATACATTCAAAACCAAGAGATTAGTAGTAAACTAGACATAGTTATTATGAATTTAAGTAGATTAAATCGCTTTCTTCTTCCAAATGAAAAAAGAATAGTAAGACCAACAGATCTTCCTTCACTTCCAGTAACAACTGATGAAGAGTTAAACAAATTTGAAACATTTTTATCAGAAAATGATAACATAACAGCAACTGTAAGCTATAACTATATTTATTTGTTTCTTATTGTTCGATGTTCTAAATATTTTTTATTTGTTTAATTGTTAATATTTTGCTTATAGATTTGTTATATGAATCAAATTATTGGCTCTAAAGATAATATTAAAGAAGCCACATATAAAGTGTTAAAGAAGCTTATCTCAAACACATTAGCATCAGAGTTTAATTTGAAAGGTGGTGGTAATCCGCCCAAAAAATTTTTTGAAAAGTTAACATTATATGAAGTTGTTGAAGGTAAAAATTACTTGAAATTAACTTAACACTATTATTAATAACAGTATTTATATTTATTATGAAATTTAAAAATCTTTCCTTCAAATTATTATTTGTTAAATTATTACCTCAGACTTTTTTTATTTAAGTAGGCATTTTTTTTATTAAATAATATATATAGGAGATATTATAGGCTTTATGAATCACCGAGGTTGTTGGTGCGGAATAAATTTTTCTATTAAAAATTTTTTTAATTTACAAAGAATCGATTTAAATAAATGATCTTTTTTTAAAAATACTAAAATTAAATAAATTAAATAAGGATGAATGTTTTCTCAATTAAACTACTCTCTACAATTCTCTCGTCCGAAAGATTTGTGTTCGACTTCCAGTAACTCGTATCCTTTCCATATTTTTCTCGTATATCTTTCTCTTTTTATCATCCTTGTTTAAATAATTTAATTTAATTTAATATTTCCAAAGAGAGATCATTAATCTAAATCGATCTTTGATGGATCAAAAAATTCTTTAGTAGAAAAATTAAAAGTTATTTCGCACCAACAATCGTAGCGGCTCATGAAGCCTATATATCTTCTATGTATAATTTAATAATCATATGAACCTAACTCATACATCAATTTGTATTATTTTTTATGTATTTTCTGCATTTGATTTTTATTTTATCTCTATATTATCAGAATTATTTAGTTTTAGCCTTTAAATCTTATTTTCTTTTTTCTATCATTAATTTAGTGCTCGTATTTTTATGCAAACTTTCTTTTAGAAGAAATTGTAAAACATAAAATGTGTTGCATTTTCAGGTGCTATTTTAAGCAAGAAGCCACAGGCAGAATTAATTGAGATTGCTGCAGTAACTTCGTCCTGGCTGAAGCAAGCTCCTTGGCGTCGGCAGGATGATGGAACAATGGGCAAGAGAACAAAATAATATATCGTATAATATGTGATATTCAATTTATAATAAGATTATAACTAGATATGTAATGCATAAGATACTTTGCCAAGCATAAAAATGCTTTAAAGTCAATATTATAAAGCTTAAAAATGCTTTAACGTCAATATTATCTCTCACTGCAACGAGTATGTGATATTTAATTTTGTTTTTAGTATGTGATATTTAGTTTTTATTTCAGTTTATAATTATCTAGAGAGATATGCAATACATTTCTATTTTGTTTGATAATTGCAAGACAATTCGTACATTTATTTAGTACTCACCGAACTAAATATGCAAATTAAAACAGAAATACAATTTAGGTCGTTTTTTTCCAGTCTAGTCTTCTAACATTTGTGATTTAAAGAGAATAGAAATAGACAAGACTATTATATTTTTGTGTTTATTATTTTATGATATAATAGTTTTTTTAATTTATCATATTAAAGAAAAATGCTAATTCACATTTTAAGTCTTTAATATATTAATCGATAATGGAAAATCGAATTGTTTTATTTTTTTAAAGAAAAATATATTTACATAATATACCTTGTATAACACTGTGTATTTAATAATAAACTCTGTCAATATATTTTTAAATAAATATACAGGGTGTCCCATAATTCGCGAACCACTCGTCAGTTGCAGGTAGAGTAGGTTAAACTGAGTAAAAAAGTCCTCTACCATTTTGCGATTTTCGCAATAGTTAATGAGATATTAATTATAAAAGATCAGCCAATCTGCGCCGGCAGGAGCGCGCGACGCGAAGACACCTCCCTCTGCTACTTGATACTAGGCGCGCCGACGAAGCGGTGGGAGGAGCGCTTTGCAAGCGCGCTTCGCATTGACAACCGAAAGAGTCACACACATAGTGCGCGCTTTGTTTAATGCGTGTGATTTTTTTCAGTTGTCAGTATGTACGAGCGGCGTGTAAAAATATTAGAAATAAATAAATAATAAATATTAAATAATAAAATAATAAATATTAGAGCAATGAAAATAATAAATAAAAGTTAATAATAGTTTAAGAGCCCTTTATATCCGAATTTGTATTTGTATATCAGAGTCTTTCCGATTATTATTAAAAAATAATTCTTATTTATAATATTTAATATTTATTTCTAGTTTTTTCTCTATTGTGCTCAGGATCTAACGCTGGAGTCTTGCATCGATGTATTATTTTCTCTCTCTCTCTCTCTCTCTCTCTCTCTCTCTCTCTCTCTCTCTGTCTCTGTCTCTGTCTCTGTCTCTGTCTCTGTCTCTGTCTCTGTCTCTGTCTCTGTCTCTGTCTCTGTCTCTGTCTCTGTCTCTGTCTCTGTCTCTGTCTCTGTCTCTGTCTCTGTCTCTGTCTCTGTCTCTGTCTCTGTCTCTGTCTCTGTCTCTGTCTCTGTCTCTGTCTCTGTCTCTGTCTCTGTCTCTGTCTCTGTCTCTGTCTCTGTCTCTGTCTCTGTCTCTGTCTCTGTCTCTGTCTCTGTCTCTGTCTCTGTCTCTGTCTCTGTCTCTGTCTCTGTCTCTGTCTCTGTCTCTGTCTCTGTCTCTGTCTCTGTCTCTGTCTCTGTCTCTGTCTCTGTCTCTGTCTCTGTCTCTGTCTCTGTCTCTGTCTCTGTCTCTGTCTCTGTCTCTGTCTCTGTCTCTGTCTCTGTCTCTGTCTCTGTCTCTGTCTCTGTCTCTGTCTCTGTCTCTGTCTCTGTCTCTGTCTCTGTCTCTGTCTCTGTCTCTGTCTCTGTCTCTGTCTCTGTCTCTGTCTCTGTCTCTGTCTCTGTCTCTGTCTCTGTCTCTGTCTCTGTCTCTGTCTCTGTCTCTGTCTCTGTCTCTGTCTCTGTCTCTGTCTCTGTCTCTGTCTCTGTCTCTGTCTCTGTCTCTGTCTCTGTCTCTGTCTCTGTCTCTGTCTCTGTCTCTGTCTCTGTCTCTGTCTCTGTCTCTGTCTCTGTCTCTGTCTCTGTCTCTGTCTCTGTCTCTGTCTCTGTCTCTGTCTCTGTCTCTGTCTCTGTCTCTGTCTCTGTCTCTGTCTCTGTCTCTGTCTCTGTCTCTGTCTCTGTCTCTGTCTCTGTCTCTCTGTCTCTGTCTCTGTCTCTGTCTCTGTCTCTGTCTCTGTCTCTGTCTCTGTCTCTGTCTCTGTCTCTGTCTCTGTCTCTGTCTCTGTCTCTGTCTCTGTCTCTGTCTCTGTCTCTGTCTCTGTCTCTGTCTCTGTCTCTGTCTCTGTCTCTGTCTCTGTCTCTGTCTCTGTCTCTGTCTCTGTCTCTGTCTCTCTCTCTCTCTCTCTCTCTCAGTACTCTGCGTTGATCTCTCTGC